>NW_028119601.1:0-53741 GCF_965119305.1 Pelophylax lessonae | reverse complement strand
TCACATCCTGCCCTGTCACCGGATCCCGTTCTATAAATATCGGACTCGTATCACTATTTCATTTTTTTTTATCATGGTTGTGACATAGTTCCATGGATTTTACTCATAAATTTAGCGACTTGCCACGCTGCGGCCCAGATTGATTGCTTTGCTTGTGTTAGTTTAAGTTGAAATCCATCAATAACAGCATTTCGCTATGATGCATGGTCTGTCAACAGCAAAATAAGCATAATGTGCAGATCATCGCCGCGCTCGCATTAATGCCAGACCTCCACGTATCTCTAGGTAATCCCCCGTGATTCTTCTGGAGTGCGGTGAGAAAATAACATTTAGCCAATGAGCTATAATAAAAAATTTGAGGCATACCCGACTTATTCAACAAGACAGCGAATGGGAATGGTAATATGCAAAACGCAGAAACTCATCTCCCCCCCCCCCTCCCCCCCAACTCACACCCTTCCCCCACCACTAGCGATGAGATGTGCACAATGGAAAAAAAATTGTATGGTTTCATATTTGTTCCTTAAGTTAATAATTTCGTCCTAAAAAAAAAAACGATAGTTGAAGGATTAAAAGAGGTGCATGGAAGCCAGCCAGCCCCCAGTCTGATGTACTCACCCTCCAGTCTGCCACCAACCAAGTAGACCTGTCTCATGATATAAAGAACAGGGGTTTAGTTGACACGCATTTTCAAAGGCATGGTAAACTGCAGGGCCTCTACACGGCACCCTGTTTTACCTGCAGTCCTAACACTTCCTAATTTTAGTGTCTCCACAATGGAAGCACATGGCTGCCATATACCGTGTTTTAGTGATAAACCAATATCGTTTTTTCATTGCCGATACCAATACGGATATTTTGGCCAATGCACATCGGTATTGGCGATATTGGCTGATATTTTTGTATATTTAGAAAAAGTTTTTTTTTTTTTTTGACAGATACTTCTGTGGAGGGATTTGGGTCTAAAAGACCCCAAACCCCTCCTCTGCACTTAAAAGCATTAAAAACGCCAAGTTTGACTGTTTCAAATGCTGTAATTTTTTTTTAATCTGACGCCGAGTACCTGGAAGTGATGTCATGACATATCATGACATCACTTCCGGGTTTTTACATGGAGACACAATCAGAGCCAAATGGCGGCTTTGATCGGGTCTTCGGTAGCTGTGCAGGCTGGTTGCCTGGGTCTCCCGGTGGGACAGGAGACCCGGGCGAGCTGCGGAAGGCAGCGGGAGGGGGGGGCGTCCCTCCTGCTCCTTGTAATGACGGCCAAGTGACTTTCTCAGCCACATTGGTTGTCATTACAAGACAGCCGGCCGTCGGCTATGGACGCCGGTACCGGGGTGATTCCTCTAGCTGCAGGCATCACTCCGGTACAGGCACTTTAGCGAAATATCGGCAATATCAGTAACCTCCAAGGCCGATTCCGATATATCGGGAAAAGTGCATATCGGCCCTCGATATATTGTCTTTGCTGATAATCGGTCGATCTCTACCGTGTTTCCCCAAAAATAAGCCCGGGTCTCATATTAATTTTGGCACCAAAAGACACAGCAGGGCTTATATTCGGGGTAGGTCTTATCGTGTAATGTGCTGTCTTCTCACCCTCCCTGCCTGTCAGGAATCCCCTGTGTGAACCTAGTAAAAGTGGTTGTAACATCCTAAAGTCCACTCTATTACTGTGTTATATAATGTCCAATGTGTTTCTGTCAGGGGTGTAACTACAGGGGTTGCAGGGATTGCAATTTCAACCGGGCCCCATGCTCCAGGGGGCCTGTGCGGCTCCCTGTACACCTGGATAGGAGGGGCGGCGGGGGGCAGCATGTAGAGAAATCACTGTCCTCTTTTTTCCTCATGTAGCTGCAGGAGGAAAATGGAGGAGATTCTTCTGTATGCTGCCCCCGCCGCCCCTCCTATCCAGTTCACTTGTGTTCTGCTTTCTCTGGGCCCCTGTGTGCTCCCCTGGCCCCCCCCCCACTGTGCTCCCCCCCCCACTGTGCTCCCTCCCCTCTCCTGCCGGCTGCTGCAGGGGATGTGTCACAATAGAGAACCAGGAAGGGGGTGGGTAAATATGACATAGTCATAGTCAGTCACATTGTAAAAAAATAAAATACAATTATAGAAAATAATATAATTAAAACACCAAAAAAAATCAAAACTACTGACACCAGTGGGTGAACTTCCAGGATTGCAAAGGTCCCACTTGCAACTTTCCCTGGCATTCCACCACCGTGGGGAGGCCCCAAGATGGCAGGAAAGGGGCCCACTGCAGAACTTGTGAAAGGGTCCCACTGCGGGACCGTAATTAAGGGCACTGCAATGAGAGTAAAGGGCCCCAGGGTCAGTGGGAAGAGCCCCAGGCTTGAAGGGAAGGGTCTGAGGGGCCCTTCATGGTTTCTTGAACCGGGGCCCTGAAGGTTCTAGTTTCTGTAATATAATAGTGTGAACTCTGCATCCCGTGTTGAGGTCGGATTCATCTTGTCTTGGCTTTTCGAATCGTCTCCTTTGTGCCCTCTGTGTCCACTGTCGTCAGCTGACGTTGAATACGGTTCGGCTTTGGTTTGCAGGTAACCCCATTTCCCCCCTCCTCCCCCCCTTTTTTCTCTTCTTTTTTCTTCTTTCTTCTTTCTCTCTTCTTTCTTCCCTCCCTCTACCCCGCCTCCCTTCATTACCCCCCCTCTCCTTCCCCCACCTTTTTAGATGCTACCTAGCTGTCTGGCTGGTCCACACAGCCCGCACCTCTCCACTGCCTCCTCCGATGCCTTGTTCGCGATATCCCCCTTTTACTCCTTTTTTTTTTGTGCAACCCCACCGTTGCCGTGCCTGGGCCGGTTGTGCCCGGAGCATGAGTACATGCAAGGTCAAGGCCCTCTTGTTTAGAGTGACTAGTAGTAGGGCTCCTTCACGTTTTTTTTTTAGTTTCTGCGTCTGTCCTTGTACTTGATTCTTCCCTCCCATTCTTGGTCCTCGGACCCTGGTTCTGCACCCCCCCCCCCTTATTTTGGGATGCCTTTCCAGTCTGTACATTCTCTACGAGAGACGAACGATGCTTAGGACCACTATGTGTCGGTTGGGGTTTACATTGCCTTTGGTTGGTCCTGGTTCTTCTTGGCCTTAATATATCTACATATGATGGTGGGATTGTTTTTTCTGCTACAATGATTGTTTGTTGTTATCTACTGTACATGCCTGTTTGGTTGCATGTGGTTGTTTGTTTTGCTGTATTGCATTTTCTTTTATTCAATAAAATGTTTTTAATCAGTAAAAAAGGAAAAAAGAAAAAAAATAGTGTGAAATGCCTTCGTTACAGAACCGCTCAGCGCTCAGCTGATCTCCCGCTGCTCTTCCTTCTCCTTTCCACCGCTGACAGCTGGGGTCATGGAAACGCCGAGCAGCACTGTAATGAAGGTATTTCACACAATTATAATATAATACTCGGCGGTTCCGTGACCCGCTCTGAGCACTGCAGAGGGAAGGGCTGAGATCCCCCGCTGACAGCTATGAGAGGAGGAGAAGACCAGAGCAGGAGATCAGCTGAGCGCCGAGCGGCGCTGTATGGAAGGTATTTCACACAATTAGATTACAAAAACACACACTGGACATTAAATAAAACACTAATAAAGTGGATTATAGGATTTTACAAACACTAAATTAGGGCTTATTTTCGGGGTAGGGCTTATATTGCAGCCCTCCCCGAAAATAACAGCAGGTCTTGTTTTCAGGGCAGGTCTTATTTTCGGGGAAACATGGTACTATTTATTTTAAATTCGACTTTAAAAATGAATTTTAATTTGAAAATTAGTTTGAATTAAAAAAGAAACATATTGCAAAAAATACAGTAAGATATAAAAAGGTATAAAAGTGAATTAAGAATATGATTCCTACTTAGGTTCCTGAATAGAATATAATAGAATGGAATATAATACAACAGAATAGAATAAAATAGGAAAAAAAAAATAGAATAAAACTAAATAAAACACAATAGAATAGAGAATAAACAAATATATTAGAACAGAATTGAATAGAATGAAATAAAAGGAAAAAGAAAAGAATACAATGGAAAATATTCTATTCTATTTCATTCAATTCTATTCAATTATTTACTATTCTATCCTATCCTATTCTTTTTTACTTAGTGTATTAATTGCAATATTTTCCATTTTGAATTCAAATTTATTTTCAAATTCAGATTCATTTTAAATTCAGATTATTGCTTGTGTTATAATTTATTTAGGATTTGTTGAATTTCATTACTATTGTGATTCAGAAATTAATGATACGTCTCTGAAAATCTAAAATCAACATTTTTGAATTTCGCAAGGAAATGAGTCGCACATGTCTAATTTATATATATAATATATATATATATATATATATATATATATATATATATATATATATATATATATATATATTATATTATATATTATATAATGTATTTATTCAGGATAAACTGGTTTATAAATTAAGTGGCTGCCCCTTTGAAATGTGAAAGATAGATGGGAAAAGTGACTTGCCACACCTGGGCTGATGCCAGCATGCCTAGTCATTCAAAGATGCGTGGTTGATTGTAAGGGCACATTTGTGATTCATGAGGGCTCTTAGCAAAATTTTGATGTGGCCCCAGGTAACTCTTCCTGCGGCAGTTGTTCGTGTCAACTGTGGCAATATCCGTTATTGATCTCAAGGGCTGTCAGGATCCTGCATGACAGTATTGATGCTCATCAAGTAACTACTGACTCTAAATCACCATCTGTTTGGGTGGATACCACTGAGTTGCTCAGAGTGAACCAGATGCAATCTTAAGCTAGTCCTTTCATCAATGGAATTACGCCTGGCAACTGCAAGACAGTAGCGTTACTTCACGTGAAGAGTTCCAGCGAGTGCCCCCAAGGACTTTGTTTCCTCATTACTGCAAAGGAGTCTTGGCTTAAGCTGCAATTCTGCTTCACATCTACTGTATCTACTAATATCCATGTAGGCAGCTCAAGCAATATGCCAGGAATCTTGGTAGCAGTCAGCAGCCCTAAGTATCTCATCCAAGTCTTCCACTCCAGTCTTCAATCAAATGCATTCTCCAATTCGGAGGTTGAAAGCTGAGCCTCCTGAGGACAGAATCATCTGGAGTTCCTTTGGATCAATAAGAGACACTTTTCCACTTCAACCTCAAAGTGGTTAGGCATGCTTTGGAACCCATTAAAAAGAGACTTTATGCCTTCAAAGACTTTCAGGTATCAAGACTTCAACGTTAAGATTATCCCAGCTTTCACCTGATGTATCTTAGCTTACACTATATATGTTTATAGATTTATAATCTCCTGATCTTTCTGAACTTCTGTGTAAATATACACAGTATCTCACAAAAGTGAGTGCACCCCTCACATTTTTCTAAATATTTTATTCTACCTTTTCATGTGACGACACTGAAGAAATGACACTTTGCTACAATGTAAAGTAGTGAGTGTACAGCTTGTATAACAGTGTAAATTTGCTGTCCCCTCAAAATAACTCAACACACAGCCATTAATGTCTAAACCGCTGGCTACAAAAGTGAGTACACCCCTAAGTGACAATGTCCAAATTGGGCCCAAAGTGTTAATATTATGTGTGGCCACCATTATTTTCCAGAACTGCCTTAACCCTCTTGGGCATGGAGTTCATCAGACCTTCACAGGTTGCCACTGGAGTCCTCCTTCACTTCTCCATGATGACATCACGTTGCTGGTGGATATTAGAGACCTTGCACTCCTCCACCTTCCATTTGAGGATGCCCCACAAATGCTCAATAGGGTTTAGGTCTGGAGACATGCTTGGCCAGTCCATCACCTTTACCCTCAGCTTCTCTAGCAAGGCAGTGGTCATCTTGGAGGTGTTTTTGGGGTCGTTATCATGTTGGAATACTGCCCTGCGGCCCAGTCTCTGAAGGGAGGGGATCATGCTCTGCTTCTGTATGTCACAGTACATGTTGGCATTCATGGTTCCCTCAATGAACTGTAGCTCCCCAGTGCCGGCAACACTCATGCAGCCCCAGACCATGACACTCCCACCACCATGCTTGACTGTAGGCAAGACACACTTGTCTTTGAACTCCTCACCTGGTTGCTGCCACACACGCTTGACACCATCTGAACCAAATAAGTTTATCTTGGTCTCATCAGACCACAGGACATGGTTTCAGTAATCCATGTCCTTAGTCTGATTGTCTTCAGCAAACTGTTTGTGGGCTTTCTTGTGCATCATCTTTAGAAGAGGCTTCCTTCTGACAGCCATGCAGACCAATTTGATGCAGTGTGCAGCGTATGGTCTGAGCACTGACAGGCTGACCACCCCCCCCCTTCAACCTCTGCAGCAATGCTGGCAGGACTCATACGTCTATTTCCCAAAGACAACCTCTGGATATGACGCTGAGCACGTGCACTCAACCTCTTTGGTCGAACATGGCAAGGCCTCTTCTGAGGGGAACCTGTCCTGTTAAACCGCTGTGGGCGTTGGCCACTGTGCTTCAGCTCAGTTTCAGGTTCTTGGCAATCTTCTTATAGCCTAGGCCATCTTTATGTGGAGCAACAACTTTTTTTAGATCCTCAGGGAGTTCTCAGACATGAGGTGCCATGTTGAACTTCCAGTAACCAGTATGAGAGAGTGAGAGCGATAACACCAAATTTAACACACCTGCTCCCTATTTATACCTGAGACCTTGTAACACTAACGAGTCACATGACACCGGGGAGGGAAAAATGGCTAATTGGGCCCAATTTGCACATTTTCACTTTGGGGTGTACTCACTTTTGTTGCCAGTGGTTTAGACATTAATGGCTGTGTGTTGAGTTATTTTGAGGGGACAGCAAATTTACACTGTTATACAAGCTGTACACTCACTACTTTACATTGTAGCAAAGTGTCATTTCTTCAGTGTTGTCACATGGAAAGGTAGAATAAAATATTTACAAAAATGTGAGGGGTGTACTCACTTTTGTGAGATACTATATATATATATATATATATATATATATATATATATATTTCTCTATCTATCTATCTAGATCTCTATCTGTGTGTGTGTATGTATGTGTGTGTGTGTATATATATATATTGAATATTTTTATTATTATTGTTTCTCAGATCCAAGGACAAGTCATCTTGTATTGGGTTATAGTGACAACTTATGATGAGTGTTTTGTCCACTTACCTATCTTTTTTTTTTGTGTTATATTGAACTGCATTAGGTTATTATTGTTCAGTACTATGCTGACATTAGTGGAAGTTTTGGGCCACTACAACTTGTTTACTTTGTTATTTTGGTTGCTCCCTTTGTCCTCTTCTCCTGTTTTGTGCACTTTAGTTCAGTCCTAGCTAGACTCTCCTTATGTTCAAGTTAGTTCAGTCCTAGCTAGACTCTCCCTATGTTCAGGTTAGTTCAGTCCTAGCTAGACTCTCCCTATGTTCAAGTTAGTTCAGTCCTAGCTAGACTCTCCCTATGTTCAGGTTAGTTCAGTCCTAGCTAGACTCTCCCTAAGTTTAAGTTGGACTCTGCAAAATAATTGGGGTTGATTTACTAAAACTGAAGCATGCAAAATATGGTGCAGCTGTGCATGGTAGCCAATCAGCTTCTAAGTACATCTTGTTCAATTAGGCTTTGACAAAAAAACAAAACAAAGAAACTGGAAGCTGATTGGTTTCCCTGCAGATGTGCATCCGATTTAGCATTCTCCAGTTTTAGAAAATCCACCCCATTGTTTTTACTCTTCAGAAGACTGGAAAAAACATCCCCTTTACTGCAGCTATCTAAAGTAAAATTGCTTTGGATTCAACGTCTGTGTTTTACTGAAGAGTTAAACTGCTTGTGGATGGTGCCAAGTCAGCAGATGACCATACTATCCAGACAGATTGGGCCTAAGGAGATGCATAAAGTAGCATTTGAAACAGAACAATATTATTGTTATAGTTTATATTATGAAAAAATGATGAATGCTCTTGCACACAATGTGCAGTATGTTTTTTTTTTGCAAAATTACACTTACATAGGTGGATGCAGCATCGGTTCAATGCAGCATCTGTCCCCCGCCAGCTCTAAGACTGAGAACCAAGAGATCAAACACCGCAGATCGCTCAGTTCTCAGGGCTCCCCGAACAAAGAACTGGTGACTGTCAGTCACCACTCTCTGCTCTGCCCCCCTTCACTCGCTGGGTTGCTGGGCTGTGGAGGGGGAGGGAGTGGCCGGCTCAGGCTCTCAGCGGCTCGCTGAAAGTCTGGGCCAGGTGCTGCTCCATGGCGCATCCCAACTTCATTGTCGCGATCTTGCCCGAGCCTAGACCGGCACTGTGACAACAGCCGACAGTGGGATTCAGCCCGCTCTCAGCTGAAAATGGGTAACAGGAGTGCAGAACGAACTGCACTCATGTGATCCACAGGAGAGGTACAGCTAAGCAAGCTTTACCTGTACTTCTCCTTTAACCATTTGCCAACCGCCCCACGCAGTTCCACTGCGGCAGGGCAGCTAGGCTGCGCAGATCTACGTGATTATTTGCACGCGCTTTTGGCGGCGTGCACACACCTCCGGAGTCTCGCTCCCACTGTGATTAGACACAGCAGGAGGCAGACTGCAGGAGGAGAGGGCTCGATGACCACCGGCCTCCCGCGATCTTCGGCAATACTGACAGGAGAGCCGTCTGGTATGTAAACAATGTAAGACGGCTCTCCTGTCAGAGAGGCAGGGAAAGATCATGTGATTCAGCTAAGCTGAATCACCGATCCCCCTGCGCCTCTGTCCAACCCATCCCCCCACACAGTTAGAAAGCAAATATAGGGAACACATTTAACCCCTTGATCACCCCCTGTGTTAACTTCTTCCCTATCAGTGTCAGTTATACAGTAACAGTGCATATTATTTAGCACTGATCACTGTATTAATGTCACTGGTTCCCAAAAAGTGTCACTTAGTGTCAGATTTGTCCGCCGCAATGTCGCAGTCCCGAGATGCTAAAATCATTTAAGTTCATTCTTCTTCCTCATGAATGTACACATAGCACCCCATACTGACAGAAAAACACAGAATTGTTGACATTGTTGCAGATTTATTAAAAAAGAAAAACTGAAATATCACATGGTCCTAAGTATTCAGACCCTTTGCTCAGTATTTAGTAGAAGCCCCCTTTTGATCTAATACAGCCAGGAGTCTTTTTGGGAAAGATGCAACAAGTCTTTCACACCTGGATTTGGGGATCCTCTGCCATTCCTCCTTGCAGATCCTCTCCAGTTCTGTCAGGTTGGATGGTAAACGTTGGTGGACAGCCATTTTTAGGTCTGTCCAGAGATGCTCAATTGGGTTTAAGTCAGGGCTCTGGCTGGGCCATTCAAGAACAGTCACGGAGTTGTTGTGAAGCCACTCCTTCGTTATTTTAGCTGTGTGCTTAGGGTCATTGTCTTGTTGGAAGGTAAACCTTCGGCCCAGTCTGAGGTCCAGAGCACTCTGGAGAAGCAGAACTTAAATGATTTTAGCAAATGGCTGCAATATAACAAAGAGTGAAAAATTTAAGGGGGTCTGAATACTTTCCGTACCCACTGTATGCTTTCACATATGACTGCTGCTATCCACTAAATGTAATTGACTATGTAATTCCAAGTGGCTCTGGAATGTTTGTCGGTAGAGATGTATAGAACTGTTCGCCGGCGAACAGTTCCCGGCGAACTTAGCATGTTCGCGTTCGCCGCTGCCGGCGAACATATGCGATGTTCGGTCCGCCCCCCATAAGACATCATTGAGGCAAACTTTGACCCTGAACTTTACAGTCAGCAGACACATTTCCAGCCAATCAGCGTACCTCCCTCCCACACCCTCCCACCTCCTATAAATAAGCAAGGGCAGCATCCATCTTAGATCATTCTGAAGCAGTGTGTGTAGTGAGAATAGGGAGAGAGCTGCTGCTGCTGCTGCTGCTGTTAAGCTAGGGACAGTTAGTCAGTGTTCCTGGTCTTGCAGTGTTCTTGGTCCACTACTGCTGTAATATCAGCACCCCAAAAAGCCCTTCTAAGGGCTGGTATTTGTGTTTTTTTTTTTTTTTAATATATATATATATATATATACCTAGCGTCCCCAAAAGCCCTTTTAAGGGCTGGTAATTAATTTCTTTCTTCATATATATATATATCTATATCTATCTAGTGTCCCCAAAAGCCCTTTTAAGGGCTGGTAATTGAGGATTTTTTTATTTATATATATATACATATATATATATATATAGTGTCCCCAAAAGCCCTTTCAAGGGCTGGTAAGGTAATAGATTTTTTTCTTTATATATATATATATTGTGACAGGTGGAGACTCTGTCATGGTGAAAATGGTCATGTAAAGGACACAGAGTGTGCATATTTGCTCTGTGCAGGACTACAGAGCGTAGTTATGCAGTGGAGAAAACTGCTGTTGCAGCTTTCTCCAGGTTTTGGTTTACCTGAAAGGGGCTCTGTAGTTTGGAGATTTCAAAGTGTCTTGGGAGGGATGGAATCTCCAACTCTGTGTCCAGGTTTTGCTGATTACAAGCAGGGTGTGTGCTCAGGTGCACACAGCCCTTATAATCAAGATTTAGGAAGACATCAGGGCTCCCAGTTGGAGACTGTTCCAGCCAGCAGACAGGAGGTCTGTTCGTGGGGAGTCAGGAGGACTCCGATACTCTCCGGGAGTCAGTGGCTGCAGGTGGCAGCCGGAGCACAGGTGTGTGCGTGAGTGAGACAGGAGACGGCCTGAGGACCAAGGCCACAGTGAAGCTGTTAGCTTTGAGGAGTTCATGGTCTGGGGACCAGCATAAAGTGCTGAGGAAGACTGCACGAGAGCGAGAGAGCCAGGTGGGCTAGTATTTTGTTTGGTACTTACTGGCGAAGAACCCCTGCGTGGGAAACTGTTATGGACTTTCCTTATTGTTTACGTTTGCCTTTTAATAAAAGTGGGCTGCCATGCCCTTAAAAATGTATACCTGACTGCAGTGAATCACTGAAGAAATGCATCTACTGCTGAGCTGATTGTCCCCCATGTTACAATTGGTGCTCGGATGCGGGCAAGCTGATGGTGGAATCCAGGTCTGCGCTCCACAGTGATTTCAGGTCAGGAACGGTTGGCTGTGTGCAGAAGTGCAGCCAGGCAAAAGGCATTGCGTGTTGCAGGTGGTGTACCTGTGAAAGGAAAGTAAAAAAATTTTTTTTTTCTCCTCTTTTCTGCTGTGAACTGTTGCATGACTACAAGTATGGAGAGTCCGCCAATGTTTGAGTCTGCGGTGGACTGGTGCAAGCAGCACCTGGCAGCACTGGACCAAGCCAGGGGAGAAAGCAAGCCAACCTTCAGTAAGAGAGAGCTGCTGGGTATCCATACCTGGGAGAGGGGTGTTGTTGCCCCTGGCAACGCTGCTGCAGTTAAACCAATAGCTGTGGTGGGAAAAGTGAATGTGTCACAGCTTGAGACTGGGTTCAGCAGAGGAAAGCCTGTGATATGCACCAGGAAAGTGGTTGTCCCTGGCAACAGTAATCCGGGCAGACAACAGCATGTGGAAAGGAGGAGTATGGTTGTCCCTGGCAACAGGAATCCAGGTGGACAACAGCGTGTGGAAAGGAGGAGTATGGTCATCCGTGGCAGCAACGTCCAGCCCAGCAGGGATGTCTGGGATCCAAGGAGTCTGTCTGCTGATGATCGTGACCAGTGGTATCCTGCAAAAATGAGGGAGCATCAGTCATCAAGGAGATGCCAAGGAGTTAAAATTCAGCATCCAGTACCATGCTTGGAGTGTGGTCAAGTAGGCCATGGGATGTTTACTTGCCCTAGGTTCTGGAACACCGCTGGAGAGTCTGAAAGGGCTGCAGTGCTGCATTATGGCCACAAAGAGGCAGTAGCTTGTGAGGATGCAGCTGAGCGACCACGCACTCAAATGAAGCCAAAGTTACCTGCTACAGGATATGGTAAGACTGTTGCAGTTTGTGGGACTGATCCCAGTGAAGTGGGAGTCCGTCCAGCGGGGAGATTCGCACAAGGTGTGAAAATGGACTTGCTGCAGTGTCATACCCAGAGCAGTGGGGAGACACAGGTTGAAGCTCAACCTGCAGCAAGGTTAAAGACTCAAAAAGACTTGAGGACTCTGTATGTGCCTGGTGTAATCCAGCAGAGTGCTGGGAGAAATGTTAGCCTAGGGATGACCAAAACCATCTGTGTGCCAGGTTCCCTAGTGACAGGTGCTGCAGAGATGCCCCGGGAAACCTCCCATGAGCCCGCAGGTGTGAGGTATGTGGTTTCCCAGGACAACTGTGGAGCCGCCCTAGTGGGCTTAAGTACCTCTTGGGAGAGGAAGGGTGGTGTGCTGAGTAGCAAACAGGTTGCAGTTGCTCATGAAAAAAGAGAGCCTGCTAAAGCTCTTAACACTGTGTGTATAAATGCTAATAACGGTATTACTGTAGATAAACATACTTATGTTGGTGATGTGTTCACTAGCAGTGAGAAAAGGGGGATGCCTCCCTTAGCAACTAGAGTGAGAGCCTCTGGGTTGTCCATGGAAGTCTCTGGGGGTCTCCGTGTGTTGGAGTCAGAGATTGTCCATGACAGTACTAATACTACTCTGGTGGGGCAGAGTGTAACTGGACCTTCTAGTGGGAATGTGTTAGTGCAAGCAGAATCCCATGTGCCTCCTAGAGCAGGTGATGCAGTGCTGCAGAGCACCTATGATGGAAGCACAATGGATTGGGATAGCTGGGGAAAAAATTTGATAGCCATGTTAGACAAGGCTCTGGCAGGTGAAAAGGGTGTGGAAACAACAACTGCTATGCCAGAAGGAGGGATCGCAGAGCAGCCGGTGGCTGAGGGAGCATTGGTGCCTTCGATAGTCGTTCCCTCCCAGTCAGAAGGACCGATTAAGGGCGCATGCATGGCAGATGTGGTATCCACCGCCCAACCTCTTAATGCCAAGTGTCAAGGTGACCATGTGACTGGTGTTGACGTGCAGAGGCTCATTGTTGAGTTGGAGGGGATGAGTGGGAGATATACACCTGACAGTGTTCCAGGGGAGCACCAGGTTGTAATGATGGCTACCTCTGGTGAGGGGGAGGCCCCTTTAAATGTCTCAACCTCTCAGGCTGCAGTGGATGAGACCTTCCACGTCAATGGTGAGGGAAAATTCCCTAAAAATGTGTTGCATATTGATGCAGAATGCATTGAAGTGACAAGTGTGTTGCTGGAACTACTTGAACTGGTGAAAGCACATTCCTTGCATACCTGGGTGCCTCCATTCCAGTCGGGTATATTTGTATCGCGGTGTACCCATGGGTGGAGCCAGGTAGTACAAGCTGTGCTGGCTAACCTAAATCAGAAGTTGAACAAGTTGGTACGGTGCTTTTTAATAGTGTGGCAAGTGATCTCACAGTTCCCTGTGAGGGTGCTTCCAGATACGGTTTGGTATGGAAGGTGCTCTGGAGAGCTGATGGAGACCTTGGAAGTCTCTCCGCCTGATGCGGTGACAGAGAATACTTCTGCTAGTGCGGTCCGAGGTGTGGCTGAGCAGGTGTTAGTAAATGACGCGGATACTGTCTCACCCACTAGACCTCATGTGATGGAAGGGCTGAGCGTGGACCAGCAAACAGCAGAAATCCTGTCTCTAGTTCGGGTAGAAATAGATAAAGGAAAACTGGGTATCCAGAAGTGTAGGACCCCATTGCGATTCAGGATAGGGCGTGCCTGGAAACGCACCCGGAAAAAAGATTGGGCCCACGCAGCTGGTAGCTGGCACAGAGGTGTCCCGATCAGGAATTCGGGCTGGTGTGTTCCGCCCCCTACTGGGTCGAAACAAGGGGGGGGGATATGTGACAGGTGGAGACTCTGTCATGGTGAAAAGGGTCATGTAAAGGACACAGAGTGTGCATATTTGCTCTGTGCAGGACTACAGAGTGTAGTTATGCAGTGGAGAAAACTGCTGTTGCAACTTTCTCCAGGTTTTGGTTTACCTGAAAGGGGCTCTGTAGTTTGGAGATTTCAAAGTGTCTTGGGAGGGATGGAATCTCCAACTCTGTGTCCAGGTTTTGCTGATTACAAGCAGGGTGTGTGCTCAGGTACACACAGCCCTTATAATCAAGATTTAGGAAGACATCAGGGCTCCCAGTTGGAGACTGTTCCAGCCAGCAGACAGGAGGTCTGTTCGTGGGGAGTCAGGAGGACTCCGATACTCTCCGGGAGTCAGTGGCTGCAGGTGGCAGCCGGAGCACAGGTGTGTGCGTGAGTGAGACAGGAGACGGCCTGAGGACCAAGGCCACAGTGAAGCTGTTAGCTTTGAGGAGTTCATGGTCTGGGGACCAGCATAAAGTGCTGAGGAAGACTGCACGAGAGCGAGAGAGCCAGGTGGGCTAGTATTTTGTTTGGTACTTACTGGCGAAGAACCCCTGCGTGGGAAACTGTTATGGACTTTCCTTATTGTTTACGTTTGCCTTTTAATAAAAGTGGGCTGCCATGCCCTTAAAAATGTATACCTGACTGCAGTGAATCACTGAAGAAATGCATCTACTGCTGAGCTGATTGTCCCCCATGTTACAATATATATATATATATATCTATTGTACACTGCAGTTGCCTGCCCGCTGTGTGTGAGAGGCCACAGACCTACCACAGACTGTACTGTGTGCACACCACACTCATTTCGGGTGGCACAGGCACAGTACCTGGCATTTTAAAAAATATTTTTTTTTTCTCTGTCATAATTGCAGTGAGTGCTGTGTCAGGTCCACAGAGTGCACTGTACCCACTGCAGTGCACTGCCCACCACTGATATATATACGTTGGCACAGCATCTTGTTGCAATAAATTGAAAAAAAAAATATTTTTTATTATTGCAGTTGCCTGGGCTGCCAGTGACTGTCAGGTCCACAGAGTGTACTGTGCCCACTGCAGTGCCACTGTGTGCCCACCCACCACTGATATATAAGGTGGCACAGCAGCTTGCAAAGTAAAAAAAAAATATATATTTTTTTAAATTGCAGTTGCCTGGGTGCCAGTGACTGCTGTCAGGTCCACAGAGAGTGTACTGTGCCACTGCCCACCCACCACTGATATATAAGGTGGCACAGCAGCTTGCAAAGTAAAAAAAATATATATATTTTTTTAAATTGCAGTTGCCTGGGTGCCAGTGACTGCTGTCAGGTCCACAGAGAGTGTACTGTGCCACTGCCCACCCACCCACCACTGATATATAAGGTGGCACAGCAGCTTGCAAAGTAAAAAATATATATATATTTTTTTAAATTGCAGTTGCCTGGGTGCCAGTGACTGCTGTCAGGTCCACAGAGAGTGTACTGTGCCACTGCCCACCCACCACTGATATATAAGGTGGCACAGCAGCTTGCAAAGTAAAAAAATATATATATATTTTTTAAATTGCAGTTGTCTGGGTGCCAGTGACTGCTGTCAGGTCCACAGAGAGTGTACTGTGCCACTGCCCACCCACCACTGATATATAAGGTGGCACAGCAGCTTGCAAAGTAAAAAAAAATATATATATTTTTTAAATTGCAGTTGCCTGGGTGCCAGTGACTGCTGTCAGGTCCACAGAGAGTGTACTGTGCCACTGCCCACCCACCACTGATATATAAGGTGGCACAGCAGCTTGCACTCATAGTACAACAGTAACAACACATTAAAAAAAAAATGACAGGCAGAGGCAGGCCACCCCGCAAGGGCCGTCATGGTCGTGGTGCTGTGATTTCCTTAGGCCCTAGAATAATGCCCAGTGTTCAGAGGCCACCACAGACCCTGAACTCAAAAAATTCTGAGGCCATAGTTGACTGGCTTACACAGGACACCCAATCGTCTACAGCTTCCGCTCGGAACCCTAATGCACCATCCTCCTCCAGCTCAGCTTCGGGCACCTCTCAATTTACCACTCGCCAGCCCGCCGGCACCACCACCAACACTAGCACCACAGCCGCTTCACTTGATCCGTCAGAGGAGTTATTTTCACATCAGTTTGAAGAAATAAGTGATGCGCAACTATTAGTGCCAGAGGATGTAGATAACGGGGATATGTCTCAGTCAGGCAGCATTATACACATGGACGTACATTGTGATGATGATGATGTTGTACCTGCTGCTGCTGCCTTTGCTGAGTTGTCAAGTGAAGCGGCTGATGATGACGATGTGTCTGTGGATGTCACCTGGGTGCCTGCTCGAAGAGCAGAAGAAGAGGGGGAAAGTTCAGATGGGGAGACAGAGAGGAGGAGGAGACGAGTTGGAAGCAGGGGGAGGAGGTCATCGCAAGGAGCTAGTGGCGCAGTCAGACAGCATGTAGATTCGGCACCCGGGGTCAGCCAGACAGCACGCCAATCAACGCAAGCTGTTGCCACCACCAGAATGCCGTCCTTGCAAAGCTCAGCAGTGTGGCATTTTTTTTGTGTGTCTGCCTCTGATATCAGCGATGCCATTTGTAACCTGTGCCAAAAGAAACTGAGTCGTGGGAAGTCCAACACCCACCTAGGTACAACTGCTTTGCGAAGGCACATGATCTCACATCACAAACGCCTATGGGATCAACACATGAGTAAAAGCAGCACACAAACTGAAAGCCACCATCCTCCTCCTGGTCCAGCATCTTCAGCCACGTCAACCACTGCTGTCCTCCATGCCCCCTATCAACAACCCGCCCCTCCGCCTCTCACCTTCAGCAGTTCCTGCTCGTCACCTGCCCACAGTCAGGTGTCTGTGAAGGAAATGTTTGAGCGCAAAAAGCCAATCTCGCAGAGTCACCCCCTTGCCCGGCGTCTGACAGCTGGCTTGTCGGAACTCTTAGCCCGCCAGCTTTTACCATACAAGCTGGTGGAGTCTGAGGCCTTCAAAAAATTTGTCGCTATTGGGACACCGCAGTGGAAGGTACCCGGCCGAAATTATTTTTCACAAAAGGCAATCCCCAACCTGTACTCTATTGTGGAAAAAGAAATCATGTCACGTCTGGCACACAGTGTTGGGGCAAGGGTCCATCTGACCACTGATAGCTGGTCTGCAAAGCACGGTCAGGGCAGGTATATAACGTACACTGCGCATTGGGTAAACCTGCTGGCGGCTGCCAAGCATGGAATGCGTGGCTCTGCTGCAGAGGAGTTGGTGACACCGCCACGACTTGCAGGCAGGCCTGCTGCCACCTCCTCTACTCCTCCTACTCCATCCTCTTTGCTAACCTCCTCGGCTGAGTCCTCTTCTGCTGTTGCGTCTTGCTCCACACCAACTGCACCCCCCCAGCTCCCCAGGGGCTATTCCACATGCCGGATACGACAGTGTCACGCTGTCTTGGGGTTGACTTGCCTGAAAGCAGAGAGTCACACCGGACCAGCACTACTGTCCGCCCTGAATGCACAGGTGGATCAGTGGCTGACCCCGCACCAACTGGAGATCGGCAAAGTGGTGTGTGACAACGGGAGCAATTTGTTGGCGGCATTGAATTTGGGCAAGTTGACACATGTGCCGTGCATGGCACATGTGTTGAATCTGATTGTGCAACGTTTTGTGCAGAAGTACCCAGGCTTACAGGACGTCCTCAAGCAGGCCAGGAAGGTGTGTGGCCATTTCAGGCGTTCCTACACGGCCATGGCGCACTTTGCAGATATTCAGCGGCGAAACAACATGCCAGTGAGGCGCTTGATTTGCGACAGCCCGACACGTTGGAATTCAACACTGCTAATGTTCGACCGCCTGCTCCAACAAGAAAAAGCGGTCAACGAGTATTTGTATGACCGGGGTGCTAGGACAGCCTCTGCGGAGCTGGGTATTTTTTTGCCACGCTACTGGACGCTCATGCGCAATGCCTGTAGGCTCATGCGTCCTTTTGAGGAGGTGACAAACCTAGTGAGTCGCACTGAAGGCACCATCAGCGACATCATCCCATATGTTTTTTTCCTGGAGCGTGCCCTGCGAAGAGTGCTGGATCAGGCCGTAGATGAGCGTGAAGAGGAAGAGGAAGAGTTGTGGTCACCATCACCACCACCAGAAACAGCCTTACCATCGATTGCTGGACCTGCGGCAACACTGGAAGAGGAGTGTGAGGAAGAGGAGTCAGAGGAGGAATGTGGCTTTGAGGAGGAGGAACACCAACCACAGCAGGCATCCCAGGGTGCTCGTTGTCACCTATCTGGTACCCGTGGTGTTGTACGTGGCTGGGGGGAAGAACACACCTTCAATGACATCAGTGAGGACGAGGAATTGGACATGAGTAGCTCGGCATCCAACCTTGTGCAAATGGGGTCTTTCATGCTGTCATGCCTGTTGAGAGACCCTCGTATAAAAAGGCTGAAGGAGAACGACCTGTACTGGGTGGCCACGCTACTAGACCCCCGGTATAAGCAGAAAGTCTGTGACATGTTACCCAATTACCGGCAGTCGCAAAGGATGCAGCAGCTACAAAATAAGTTAAAAACTATGCTCTACACAGCGTATAAGGGTGATGTCACAGCACAACGGGAATCCAACAGGGGAAGAGGTGAAAGTAATCCTCCTCCTACCACCACAACCACGCCGGCAAGGACAGGACGCTTTACAGACGTCTTGTTGATGGAGGACATGCGGAGCTTTTTTAGTCCTATGCATCGCCACAGCCCTTCGGGGTCCACCCTCAGAGAACGACTCGACCGACAGGTAGCAGACTACCTTGCCTTAACTGCAGATATCGACACTCTGAGGAGCGATGAACCCCTTGACTACTGGGTGTGCAGGCTTGACCTGTGGCCTGAGCTATCCCAGTTTGCCATTGAACTTCTGGCCTGCCCCGCTTCAAGTGTGCTGTCAGAAAGGACCTTCAGCGCAGCAGGAGGTATTGTCACTGAGAAGAGAAGTCGCCTAGGTCAAAAAAGTCTTGATTACCTCACGTTTATTAAGATGAATGAGGCATGGATCCCGAAGGGACTGACAGTGGGGGATGCATTTGACTAAAAAAGGCCTGGTGATGACTGAGATGCCTTGGCCTAAAAATGGTCCACACGCTGCTGTATATAATCATTCTCTGCATGCCGGATGACTTACGTGACGTCTCCGCCACCAACTACGGTTCAAGCAGCAATGTTTTAGTGCACTTTCTGCCTTAAAACCTCAATTTTTCAGGCCGCTGCTACAGCAGCGGCTGCAACAATACCTTCCTTTATCATGCATGTGTACATGCCTAATTTTTCTGGCCTCTGGTGCTACACTGTGGCTGCAAAAAAACAAAAAACAAAAAAAAAGGCACATACATGTGTCAATTCCCCTTCGTGATCGTTACCTTGTCGTGGTGAAGGGGCTTGCGTATCACAATGAAGCGATCACCTCTAGGATTGTGTTGGCACACCCCAGATGATAAGGTCGTTGCTTCATTGTGTACAGACCAAAAGCGATCCGCAGGATAATTTTTCATAAAAAAAAACATTCATTTTCTTTCATTCTTTCTGCGGAGCTGGGTATTTTTTGGCCGCGTTACTGAATGCTCATGAACAATGGCTGTAGGCTCATGCGTCCTTTTGCGGAGATGACAACCCTGGTGGTCAGTCGAACCCAAGGCAACATCATCGACCTCATCCCATATGCATTTTTTCTGGAGCGTGCCCTGCGAAGAGTACTGGATCAGGCTGTAGATGAGCATGAAGAGGAAGAGTTGTGGTCCTCATCACCACCAGAAGCAGCCTTGTCGTTGTCAATTGCTGGACCTGTGGCAACGCAGAGAGAGGAGTCTGAAGAAGAGAAGTCAGAGGAGGAAGGTGGCTTTGAGGAGGTGGAATACCAGCCACAGCAGGCGTCCCAGGGGGCTTGTTCTCACCTTTCGGGGACCCTTGGTGTTGTATGTGGCTGGGTGGAGGAAGAGACCTTCAATGATGTCAGTGAGGACAAGGAACGGGACATGGCTAGCTTGGTATCCAACCTTGTGCAAATTGGGAGTTTGCGGTTGTGCAAATGGACTGACTGACTGTTAAACGGGGAGTTTGGTCTGTCAGAGTTTGGTCTGTCACTGTGAAGCGGGCAACGGGCGTAACCCTTACACTACTTAACCGATAAAACATCATACCTGATCGTATTCACACACTGGATGTTTTAGTGCTGGTTTACACTGCCGCTACCACTAAAGTAGCGTCGCTTCCAGTGCGACTTTGGCGCGACTTAGCGCGACTTTGGCGCGACCTCATCGCGAGGTGACTTTTTATTTGGCCAATCACAATATCATGTTTTGTTACCGTCACCTAATTTCCTTTTCCTGTTTTTTGTTTTACATATTTCCCCATGTGTGCAGTGTTGTCTGTGTCATAGCTCAACTGATAGGCATGTTTGCCTTGGCATATCATATTTCAGCTTGCCAGAAAGAAAAAAAGACAGCTGGAAAGACACTGCATTAGTTTTCTACTAAAAATCATAAGAAAAATGCTGTTTTTTTTGGGTTGTGGACATACTACAGAGCTGAAACTTGACAGGTACACTTTTTAGACCCCCCAGACACTAAATACAAAAAATGACATGCCTGCCTAAAAAAATGCCCGATAAATGCCTGCAAGAGAAAAAGACAGCCGCAGAGAAGCCGTATTCCTGAAAATATAAGAAAAATGCTGTTTTTTAGGGGTTCTGGACATGCTACAGATCTGAAACTTGACAGGTACACTTTTGGGACCCCCCAGACACTAAATACAAAAAATGACATGCCTGCCTAAAAAAATGCCCGATAAATGCCTGCAAGAGAAAAAGACAGCCGCAGAGAAGCCGTATTCCTGAAAATATAAGAAAAATGCTGTTTTTTAGGGGTTCTGGACATGCTACAGAGCTGAAACTTGACAGGTACACTTTTGTGACCCCCCAGACACTAAATACAAAAAATGACATGCCTGCCTAAAAAAATGCCCGATAAATGCCTGCAAGAGAAAAAGACAGCCGCAGAGAAGCCGTATTCCTGAAAATATAAGAAAAATGCTGTTTTTTAGGGGTTCTGGACATGCTACAGAGCTGAAACTTGACAGGTACACTTTTGTGACCCCCCAGACACTAAATACAAAAAATGACATGCCTGCCTAAAAAAATGCCCGATAAATGCCTGCAAGAGAAAAAGACAGCCGCAGAGAAGCCGTATTCCTGAAAATATAAGAAAAATGCTGTTTTTTAGGGGTTCTGGACATGCTACAGATCTGAAACTTGACAGGTACACTTTTGTGACCCCCCAGACACTAAATACAAAAAATGACATGCCTGCCTAAAAAAATGCCCGATAAATGCCTGCAAGAGAAAAAGACAGCCGCAGAGAAGCCGTATTCCTGAAAATATAAGAAAAATGCTGTTTTTTAGGGGTTCTGGACATGCTACAGAGCTGAAACTTGACAGGTACACTTTTGTGACCCCCCAGACACTAAATACAAAAAATGACATGCCTGCCTAAAAAAATGCCCGATAAATGCCTGCAAGAGAAAAAGACAGCCGCAGAGAAGCCGTATTCCTGAAAATATAAGAAAAATGCTGTTTTTTAGGGGTTCTGGACATGCTACAGAGCTGAAACTTGACAGGTACACTTTTGTGACCCCCCAGACACTAAATACAAAAAATGACATGCCTGCCTAAAAAAATGCCCGATAAATGCCTGCAAGAGAAAAAGACAGCCGCAGAGAAGCCGTATTCCTGAAAATATAAGAAAAATGCTGTTTTTTAGGGGTTCTGGACATGCTACAGAGCTGAAACTTGACAGGTACACTTTTGTGACCCCCCAGACACTAAATACAAAAAATGACATGCCTGCCTAAAAAAATGCCCGATAAATGCCTGCAAGAGAAAAAGACAGCCGCAGAGAAGCCGTATTCCTGAAAATATAAGAAAAATGCTGTTTTTTAGGGGTTCTGGACATGCTACAGATCTGAAACTTGACAGGTACACTTTTGTGACCCCCCAGACACTAAATACAAAAAATGACATGCCTGCCTAAAAAAATGCCCGATAAATGCCTGCAAGAGAAAAAGCCAGCCGCAGAGAAGCCGTATTCCTGAAAATATAAGAAAAATGCTGTTTTTTAGGGGTTCTGGACATGCTACAGAGCTGAAACTTGACAGGTACACTTTTTAGACCCCCCAGACACTAAATACAAAAAATGACATGCCTGCCTAAAAAAATGCCCGATAAATGCCTGCAAGAGAAAAAGCCAGCCGCAGAGAAGCCGTATTCCTGAAAATATAAGAAAAATGCTGTTTTTTAGGGGTTCTGGACATGCTACAGAGCTGAAACTTGACAGGTACACTTTTTAGACCCCCCCAGACACTAAATACAAAAAATGACATGCCTGCCTAAAAAAATGCCCGCTAAATGCCTGCAAGAGAAAAAGCCAGCCGCAGAGAAGCCATATTCCTGAAAATATAAGAAAAATGCTGTTTTTTAGGGGTTCTGGACATGCTACAGAGCTGAAACTTCACAGGTACACTTTTTAGACCCCCCAGATGCTAAATCCAAAGAAATTTTTTATTTTTATTTTTTTTTAATTTTTCCAATAATTGGCTCTCTATCAAAAAATTATAATTTTTAAGAACTTTTTTTTGCGTGATCCCTCTCCGGCATGCCACAGTCCAGGTGTTAGTCCCCTTGAAACAACTTTTCCATCACTATTGTGGCCAGAAAGAGTCCCTGTGTGTTTTAAAATTCGCCTGCCTATTGAAGTCTATGGCGGTTCGCCCGGTTCGCCGGTTCGCGAACATTTGCCGATGTTCGCGTTCGCCGTTCGCGAACCGCGAATTTTAGGTTCGCGACATCACTATTTGTCGGTTTGATATTATACCATTTCCTGACTACCATCAGTAAAGTGTAGCAAATCTATTCATATGTGTGGACATTCCTTCCTTTTACATAAAGGTCAACAGCCAGAAATGTTACGGGGTGATGTCTGGCTTGGAGTGGGACACAATATGGCGGAGAGTTTGGCCTTAACAGTAGAGATAGTGTTCTAGCAAGGGAGGAATGGGGCAGGGACTCATGCTTTTGGGGCCAACACCAAGATAATCGCAAAGCCTTACAAGTTTGTCTTGGGTGGGGCAGATAACCATGCCTTGAAACTGAAATGACAAAACCCTGGTCTAACTCCCAAGTATTTGTCTAAGGACTTGATTGAATTGTCTAAGGACTGATTTGAGGATAGGTTCTATTTTTAGGACTGATTTGATGATAGGTCAGGGACGTAACTACAGCGGTTGCAATTGCAACCGGGCCCCATGCTCCAGGGGGCCTGTGCGGCTCCCCTGTACACCTGGATAGGAGGGGTGGCGGGGGCAGCATGTAGAGAAATCACTGTCCTCCTTTTTCCTCCTGTAGCTGCAGGAGGAAAATGGAGGAGATTGGTTCCTCTGTATGCTGCCCCCGCCACTCCTCCTATCCAGTTCACTTGTGCTCCCTCCCCTCTCCTGCCGACTGCTGCAGGGGATGTGTCACAATAGAGAACCAGGAATGGGTCAGTAAATATGTAATTTACCAGCTCCTTCCTTTTCTGAATCGACAAAATAAAATTAAAATACCAAAAAAATAATAACTACTGACACCAGTGGGTGAACTTCCAGGATCGCAAAGGTCCAAAGATGGCCCACTGCAGAACTTGTGAAAGGGTCCTGCAACAAGAGTAAAGGGCCCCAGGATCAGTGGGAAGAGCCCCAAGCTTGAAGGAAAGGGCCCCCGGCCAGGGGTCCAGGGTGCCCTTCATGGTTTCTTGCACCAGAGCCCTGAAGGTTCTAGTTACGTCTCTGGGATAGGTTCTATTCTTAGGACTGATTTTAGGATAGGTTCTATTCTTAGCAGTGGTGTATTTTGGTTTTGTGCTGCCCTAGGCAAGACTAAAATCGGGCGCCCCTCCTATGTAAATTTGCCCCACTCCCTTTTTAACGGATGTGACTCCCTCCAAAATGTAAGGACTACAAGTCCCAGCGTGAACCCCTGAGATCTCTTGAGAGGGGGGGGAGAGAGAGAAGGGTGAGGGTGAGGGGGGGTGGGTGAGGGAGAGAGAGAGGGGGAAGAGAGAGAGAGGGGGGATGAAAGGGAGGGGGTGAGAGAGAGAGAGGGGGGATCAAAGAGTGAGAGAGAGAGGGGATGAGAGAGAGAGGGGGGTGAGAGAGAGTGGGTTGAGAGAGGGGGATAAGATAGAGAGGGGGGAAGAGAGAGAGAGGGGGATGAGAGAGAGAGAGAGAGAGAGAGAGAGAGAGAGAGAGGGGGGGGGGGTGAGAGAGAGAGGGGATGAGAGGGGGGTGAGAAAGAGAGATGGGGTGAGAGAGAGAGAGGATGAGAGAGGGGGTGAGAAAGAGAGAGGGGGTGAGAGAGAGAGAGGGGGGTGAGAGAGAGAGAGAGGGGGGGTGAGAGAGAGAGAGGGATGAGAGAGAGGGGGGTGAGAAAGAGAGAGGGGGTGAGAGAGAGAGAGAGAGAGGATGAGAGAGGGGGTGAGAAAGAGAGAGGGGGTGAGAGAGAGAGAGGAGGGGGTGAGAGAGAGAGAGAGAGAGAGAGAGAGAGAGAGAGGGGGGATGAGAGAGAGGGGGATGAGAGAGAGGGGGTGAGAGAGAGAGGGGGTATGAGAGAGCGAGGGGGATGAGAGAGAGAGAGAGAGAGAGAGAGAGAGAAGGAGATGAGAGAGAGAGAGAGAGAGAGAGGGGGATGAGAGAGAGGGGGTGAGTGAGAGAGAGGGGGGTGAGAGATCCGGCTCTAGCAGCAAGTGGCCAATAGAGTCTCAGGTGGAGGTGGGGGGCAGCTTTTTTGCTGCCCCCTTGAAAAGTTGTTGGCCTAGGCCAAAATACAGCACTGATTCTTAGGACTGATTTTAGGATAGGTTAAATTCAGGGCACTTCCCCAGATCACCAGACGATTGACTTGAACATTTACCAAATTGATTGTCCCAGTAAACCAGCTTGGTATCTGGCTTCATTTATGAGGACTAAATTAGGAACATCTTAAACTGGAGATCTAGAGAAGCAAATTGTTCGGCGCCAACACAAGCAGAATGCTTGGGAACGCTAAATGAACAAATATTTTACTGCAGATAATTTTCATTGTACATCAAATTATCAAATGGTAACTGTAACATTTCCTCACGTAGACTTTCCTCCTCGCCATCGAGAATGTCAACATGGAAAGCCGAACCCATTAATCATCTCTACAAACTGGACTCTCCCATGAGTGACATTTTAATGTTAAAACTATATTATATTTGATACGGAAAGAAAGCTAATTAAGAACGCTTCCTGTGAGCTATTTCAGGCTCACCTCCCGACGGAATAATGAAAGATTTAGGAAAATAATGAATTACTTTCTATGGCGCGCTCTTTACTGCTACTTTTTAGAGGCGTAATATATTCTTTCCCGGGAAGGATAACGCATCCTGGAGGAACAATTCCCGCTCCCCAAATTAGATTGGTTTTTACATACACAATTATTAACCGAGAAGATTAAAGTTATTGGACTCCGTGTGCCCTCTGGGGATGGTTTGATGCAGAATTGAGTTATAAAAGATATTCACAGTTATTGTAAACCTCCTTTGCTTGACGTTCTGTAGAGGAACGCGATGCGTGTCTCAGTTCCTACATCTCTGCGTTTTCTTAACTTTATTAGAAGTACAACCAGACCCAGAAGTAGAGGACAGTCTTATAACTCCGTAGTCTTTGATTAATGCAGACAGTGTGGAGTCAGAACGGTGTTGGGGTATTTTTTTTTTTTTGCTATATGTAGCATTACTCCCTGGGTAGCTGCTTGAAATGGGTTCTCCTGGGTTACCCATAGCAACAACCTAGCAATTCAAGGTACTTTCGGTGTTTGGCTCAGTCAGAAAACAGTCCAGGGGTTTTAGGTCTTGTTGTTTTAGAACTGGGATAGGAGAAGGGATGAGTGGGATACTCCAACTAGATTAACTATGCACAATCTTGGGACCTCTAACTATGTTGAGTGCGGCAAGGCCTCTGCTTCACCTTGCCACTGAGATGAAGTGTCTGATAAGCGAACTGTAAAGTGAATTACTCTTCTGGGCCCCGCTTGGCACCCCCTTTACCCTTACTCTTCAGGGTTCTACTTGGCACCCCCTTTACTCATACTGTGTGAGCTGACCTCCTGTCCTCTGACTTCACTGGAGGGGTCCCCCTTCCTGGGCAGAACCCTTGGCAAGCCCCCTGGTACTCACTGACACTGTTTTTCCCAGGTGACTCTGCCAGCAGCTCCACCGTCAGCTCTCCAGGATCCTTTAGACCCAGCTCCACACTTGGTTCCCCAGGCCGACTGCCTGTGACCAACTTCCTCTGACCGCAGGAGGAGAGACAGCTGTCACGCTCCTCCTGGGACTCTGTTTCCTGCCAAAGACACCCTGTCACATGTGCCCTTTTATGAGAAATCCCAGTATGCACTGTGGTGGTGCCCTCCCACTGGGACTCCCACAAAAGCCTATGTGTCACTGGGTTTCCTCCACTGTCCAAAAGGCTCCCCTATTGGATGCAGTGGGGACACTGCCTCAGATCCAGTGAATCACACATGGACACATGCAACTGGCAAAACTAACAGATTAGGCTCCCCTGATAATCAGATGGAGCGTAACAATGCTTTTTCCTAGCACCTATCTAGGAGGGTGCTACATATACATACAGCCTATCTATTAACTTCCATTCACTTGGATGTGTTTCTGTGCTCATTCAATACTATTAAACTGGGACATTGTATCCATCACTTCCTGCCTGGTTGTCCTTGTCTTTGGAAGCGCTATTTTCCCCCATTTTTCTGTTGGTATGGTGCTGTTCTCATTCGGGTCTGAGCATGGGTCAGCTGCACCTGGGACATGAGACTCAAGGCTTCTCTCCACCCTCATATAGTATTTTTAATTTTTTGGTTCCATCAGACAGACCTTTGGATCCTCTGATTGATTAGATCTCAGCGCCAGGTTTTCTTTGTGTGTATTGTTCTGAATAGACATACTGTCCTCATTACACACAAATGTATCACATGTGTAGGTAAAACTACTCAGAAGTGACTCCTACTGATAAAAAAGATAGAAACGACGAGATAAGTAAACACTATAGATATATGTGCTTTGCTCAGATTCCATGACTAAGGTTTACATCCACTTTAAGTATTGGTGTTAGATGAGGCATGGTATTGGGTGAATCTATTCATATGTCCCATACCTTGGAGAATTATGTTGGACAACCTCTAGATTGATAAGTGAATTTATATAATGGCACAGCTGCATTACCTAAATGCTTCCTAAATGCCCGCGTCTGATGTCACGTGATGGGGCGGTGCCACCGTGTGACGTAACCGGGTGGTCCCACCCCCTTGCCTATAAAACAGCTGTCAAACCTCAAGAGTGGGATATGGCGGGAAGCCTCAGAAGAGGGGGAAGCGTCTTTAATTTTTTTTCTATTTTTCGGGGGCAGCGGGCGGCGTGATTGATGATGGATTTACATCAAGGGACACTATTTTTTTTTATTTTTGAATAAAGGACTTTGTACACTACACTGACTGCAATAACCTAACTCAACAGACTATCCACTAACTACCTGCCTATTCTCTATTGTCACACTCTATACACCGCTGCCGTGTAAGCAGCCTTATATAGTGTGGGGCGTGAACTTAGTCCCTGAGCCATGATTGGCTAAAGGCACCCTGCCTTTGTCCAATAATGGCTCTGACAGGACATTGTGTTGTGATTGGCCAAAGCATACAGGTCAGGTGCATGCTTTGGCCAATCACAAGCACTTAATGCACTGCAATGGCGCAGTGCATTACAAGGCGCTCATTGGCGGGCGAACTTGCCTCCAGGTGCCCCGGGTGTTTGTGTGTTCAACTCGAACATCCAGCCCATCCCTAGAGCCAATGAAGACTTCCATTTAGGAAGTAAGGCTTTACAAGCATAGAACAGCAATAGTCCTCTCAACGTTCTCATAGTTCTAGGCATCGCCAAGAGATGAATTAGTCCCAAAACACACACATCGATAGTCAGGGGTACAGATATAGAGGTTGTATTGCCTAAACACCTGGACACCTCCTTCCAAAATGTTGGTATACCTGGACATTCCCAGAAAACATGAGAGAACGTTGCCATATCTTCCGGACGGCGCCAACATTTAGATGGCAGTGAAGGGAAGACTCTGTGCAGTTTCTGAGGTGTAAAATAAACTCTATGGAAAATTTTAAGTAGGATCAACTGATCTCATGCAGAGACTAACTGCTATATGGATAATCCCGAATATCCTACCAATCCTTTACTGTTTTTCTTTAATTCTTTACCATTCCTTTCTTCCTTCATCTCTTCCTTTTTCTGTTTCCTACCTTCTTTTTGTACATTTTTCTTTCTTCTTCCTTCTTTCCTTTAGTTTTTACTTTCCTTCCTTCCTTCCTTCCTTCCTTCCTTCCTTCCTTCCTTCCTTCCATTGCCTCTTTTTCTTTTGTTCTTTATTTCTTCTTTTTCATTCCATCAGTCTCTTGCTTTTTTTTTTCTTTACCCTTCCTTATATATAGTTCTCTTTTAGCAAACAAATGAAGAGAATAACATGTAAGTTTACTAATCCCGATGTGTCCAGACATCCTTAAAAAGAAAAAAAGAAGAAAAAAAAGATATAAAAGAAACAAAACAAATAAAAATAGACAATTTACAGAAACAAATGCAAATCCAGATCAACATTTGAAGGATATATTAAAAAAAAAAAAAAATTGCAGAGCTATTCGTCTTGTAAAACTGGTTGTCTATTTATTCTGTGCAAATAGGCGCAAAATCAAATGTCACTGGTGTATTTTCACTCCAGTTCAAATCGCATTTATTTATGAAAGATGGGTCAATTTAAGGAAAACGTCAGAAGGAATATTTGCAAGCTCAAAAATTGTGGTTACACTCTTATCTCTGATTTTTATTCACACTCATCCTCAGTTTCTTTCTCTCGCTATCCCTTCTGCCCCTTTGTCTTTCCTTTCCCCCTGTGATGGAATCCAGGCACCCCGACTGGGTATCTCCGCCAAGAAGCTGCTTTCTAAGCTCTGTAAAATGAGATCCGTGAATCTGGCTATAGTTACCCCAAGAAATCGACTGTACACGTTTTGGAGTGAACCAGAATAAAACTGTTTATTCAAACACAGGCACAAAGAGATATACACTGTGGGACAATCCCTCCTACCCCTTAGCAGCCAATCCTCATACACATATACATCCCATAATAAGTTGATCTTAAGGCAGACAAACAATAGCACAATGGGATACAGGTACTTAATATCAAACCCCACCCGACCTCACTACCTAGCAAGCGTCTGTGAGACACTCCTGCAATATTCTAGCAATCTGAAAAGTCACATTGTCTATCTCTTTATATCTATTGAGGGACATTGTCCAGAAATATTATTGTTCCAAGTGAAAGAGCCCCTCACTCTTTCAACACAAACCACACATATAGAAGTCATGATATCCGGGGTAACATGAAAGGCTGAGTCCAGTGTGGTTGTACAGCGAGTCTGACTAGTGCAGACCCAACTGGGGTTCTTGGTCACCCTGTGCCCCTAATAGACACAGGTCGACTTACACATAAGAGGGGCCGGGGAAGCTGGACAAGGAGTCTCCCAACCTCCCCAAAGCAATCTGGGTTCCACAAGCCCCCCAACCAAAGTGACTCCTGTCACACACCCCAACCAAAGTGACTCCTGTCACACACCCTATTCTGTCTCTCTCAGTCTCTCTCTTCCTCCCCCCCCCCCTTTTTTCCTGCTCTCCTTATTTAGAGGAAAAAAGGAAACCGGAAATGGACAGAAGATAATTTTCTGTCTGTGTTACCCTTATATACCCCTTATGAGTATTATCCTTTAAAGAGTAACTCCACTTTTGTTGAGAAAAAAAAAAACTTTCCTCTCCGGATCTATGTGCATTGCAGGGATTTTACCCTTCTTTGTTGTAGATTCATACCTTTTGTTATTCTAAAGAAATCACTGTGTGTTTGCCTATGTCCATGTGGAAAGTGAATCTAATGGACGTGATTTCATAATTATCAACCAGCTGCTGTACGTGCAGGGCTCTATTGAGGAAAGCTTCGGGGCCTGCAAGTTTCTATCTCACCAAAAATGACATTTTTGTTGCAGGGGATGCCAAAAATCTGACTTGCATCTTAGTGCAGACTTCTGGGAAAATTGGTGAGCCAATCACACAAGCAGGAAATTATGTTTCTGGGGGTGTTGTCAGTATACATTCTGCGTACAGAACAGCTCCAGGCGGCCATATTGCATTTTACAGAAATGACAGAGGTGCAGATTGAAAAGGAAAGGTCATTTATATAACATTCAATTATGATATGTTGTTGAATATTCTATATTATTTTTTTTTTTTTGCTATTTTTTTTCCCCAGTTTAAGCAAAGTGTGATTGTATATTCTGAGGTCCTCAGATTCTAACAGAACCACCATAGAATGACTGAGGGCAGTGCACAGTCTCTCTTTTTTTTCCTTCCTTCCCTCCTCCTTCTTTTTTTTTGCTTCCTTTTTCTTTTTTCTTCTTTCCTTTTCTTCTTTTTTTTTATCTTTCATTCTTTCTTACTTTCTTTATTTTTTCCTTTCTCCTTTTTCTTTTTCCTTTTTCCTTCCTTCGTCCTTTTTCTTTCCTTTTTCCTTCTGTCCTCCTTTTTCTTTCGTTTTTTTCCTTCCTTCTCTTTTCTTTCATTTTTCCTTCCTTCCTCTTTCCTTCCTTCCTCTTTTTCCTTATTTTCTTCCTTTCACTATTTTCTTTCTTTCTTTCTTTCTTTCTTTCTTTCTTTCTTTCTTTCTTTCTTTCTTTCTTTCTTTCTTTCTTTCTTTCTTTCTTTCTTTCTTTCTTTCCCTGTTTTTCTTTTTCCTTCCTTCTCTTTTCTTTTGTTTTTCCTTCCTTCTCTTTTCTTTCGTTCTTCCTTCCTTCCTTCCTTCTCTATTTCCTTCTTTTCTTCTCTATTTCTCTTTCTTTCTTTCTTTCCCTGTTTTTCTTTTTCCTTCTTTCTTTTTCTCTTTCACTGCTGCTCTTCTCAGTGCAGAAAATACCTCTTTTTTCTTTCTTTCTTTCTTTCTTTCTTTCTTTCTTTCTTTCTTTCTTTCTTTCTTTCTTTCTTTCTTTCTTTCTTTCTTTCTTTCTTTCTTTCTTTCTTTCTTTCTTTCTTTCTTTCTTTCTTTCTTTCTTTCCTGTATATTGTTTTACCATTCCTTTGTCCTTCTCCTTCTTTCTTCCCTGTATATTTCTTACTCTTCCTTCCTTTCTCCTTCTTTTTTCCCCTGTATATTTTTTACCCTTCCTTCCTTTCTCCTTCTTTCTTCCCTGTATATTTTTTACCCTTCCTTCCTTTCTCCTTCTTTCTTCCCTGTGTATTTTTTACTCTTCCTTCCTTCCTTTCTCCTTCTTTCTTCCCTGTTTATTTTTTACCCTTCCTTCCTTTTCCTTCTTTCTTCCCTGTATATATATTTTTTTTTTACCCATCCTTCCTGTCTTGCTTTCTTTCTTCCCTTTTTCTCTATTTTTTTTTTTTTTTGCAAGTTCTTGTTATTAAGTATTTAAATAAAGAATACAAAACAAAACCTATTGGGCATACCTAGGATTGAGTAACAAACCATATAAAAAGAATAAATAAAACCCATTACTTACAAGTGACACGACAACTCACATTTCCCTTTAAGCAAAGTGTGATTGTATATTCTGATATCCTCAAACTCTAACAAAACCACCATAGAATGACTGAGGACAGTGCACGCTCCTTGTACAGCATCCCAAACAAAAGACAAGCATTGTAGAAGGAGGGCTTTAATATTTTATGATACAGCTTTTGGCAGTTGTGCTGTACAAGGCTCAATTAATGGCATTGTCTCCAGACCCTGGAAAGGCATTTCTTTTGTAATAGCCCCCTAAGTGACTCTGTGGCTCCTGTACAGAGTATAATCAGCACAATATGTCACATTTATTTTTTGCAGTTATATACAATGTATTCTTAGGAGGCACTGCATCCTGTCCATGTCTGGTGGAAGGGTCTGTATGCTTTAGACAAGTTGTCCCTGGAAACAGATCAGAACTGTTCCTTGGCGGCAGTAGAGTTTTTTTTTGCAGAAGACCAGAATGCTGCATTTGCTGGACAGGCTATCCTTGTTACATGTACAAGAAAGTGAAATAGTTATTTATGTGGCTATATTAGGAGTTGCATTCAGGTACAGTGGGTACGAAAAGTATTCAGACCCCCTTAAATTTTTCACTCTTTGTTATATTGCAGCCATTTGCTAAAATCATTTAAGTTCATTCTTCTTCCTCATGAATGTACACATAGCACCCCATACTGACAGAAAAACACAGAATTGTTGACATTGTTGCAGATTTATTAAAAAAGAAAAACTGAAATATCACATGGTCCTAAGTATTCAGACCCTTTGCTGTGACACTCATATATTTAACTCAGGTGCTTTCCATTTCTTCTGATCATCCTTGAGATGGTTCTACACCTTCATTAGAGTCCAGCTGTGTTTGATTATACTGATTGGACTTGATTAGGAAAGCCACACACCTGTCTATATAAGACCTTCCAGATCACAATGCATGTCAGAGCAAATGAGAATCATGAGGTCAAAGGAACTGCCTGAAGAGCTCAGAGACAGAATTGTGGCAAGGCATAGATCTGGCCAAGGTTACAAAAAGATTTCTGCTGCACTTAAGGTTCCTAAGAGCACAGTGGCCTCCATAATCCTCAAATGGAAGATGTTTGGGACGAGCAGAACCCTTCCTAGAGCTGGCCGTCCGGCCAAACTGAGCTATCGGGGGAGAAGAGCCTTGGTGAGAGAGGTAAAGAAGAACCCAAAGATCACTGTGGCTGAGCTCCAGAGATGCAGTCAGGAGATGGGAGAAAGTTGTAGAAAGTCAACCATCACTGCAGCCCTCCACCAGTCGGGGCTTTATGGCAGAGTGGCCCGACGGAAGCCTCTCCTCAGTGTAAGACACATGAAAGCCCGCATGGAGTTTGCTAAAAAACACCTGAAGGACTACAAGATGGTGAGAAATAAGATTCTCTGGTCTGATGAGACTAAAATAGAACTTTTTGGCCTTAATTCTAAGGGGTGTGTGTGGAGAAAACCAGGCACTGCTCATCACCTGTCCAATACAGTCCCAACAGTGAAGCATGGTGGTGGCAGCATCATGCTGTGGGGATGTTTTTCAGCTGCAGGGACAGGACGACTGGTTGCAATCGAGGGAAAGATGAATGCGGCCAAGTACAGGGATATCCTGGACAAAAACCTTCTCCAGAGTGCTCTGGACCTCAGACTGGGCCGAAGGTTTACCTTCCAACAAGACAATGACCCTAAGCACAAAGCTAAAATAACGAAGGAGTGGCTTCACAACAACTCCGTGACTGTTCTTGAATGGCCCAGCCAGAGCCCTGACTTAAACCCAATTGAGCATCTCTGGAGAGACCTAAAAATGGCTGTCCACCAACGTTTACCATCCAACCTGACAGAACTGGAGAGGATCTGCAAGGAGGAATGGCAGAGGATCCCCAAATCCAGGTGTGAAAGACTTGTTGCATCTTTCCCAAAAAGACTCCTGGCTGTATTAGATCAAAAGGGGGCTTCTACTAAATACTGAGCAAAGGGTCTGAATACTTATGACCATGTGATATTTCAGTTTTTCTTTTTTAATAAATCTGCAACAATGTCAACAATTCTGTGTTTTTCTGTCAGTATGGGGTGCTATGTGTACATTCATGAGGAAGAAGAATGAACTTAAATGATTTTAGATCTTGTACAAAGCTTACACTTACACAGAGTACCATGGAAAAAACAACCAGTATATAGGATGGATGATCATTAATCATGATTAACCACTTAAGCCCCGGAAGATTTTACCCCCTTCCTGACCAGGGCCTATTTTGCGATTCGGCACTGCGTGAATTTAACGGACAATTGCGCGGTCGTGCGACGCTGTACCTAAACAAATTTGACGTCCTTTTTTTCCCACAAACAGAGCTTTCTTTTGGTGGTATTTGATCACCTGTGCGATTTTTTGATCATGCGCTATAAACAAAAAAAGAGCATTAATTTTATAAAAAATAACAATATTTTTCACATTTTTTTTATATGAAAATCACAAAAAAAATTTAAAAATCTAATTTTTTTAAAATTTTAGGCCAATTTGTTTTATGCTACATATTTTTGGTAAAAAAAAAGCCTATTTTGATTGGTTTGCGCAAAAGTTATTGCGTTTACTAACTAAGGGAAAGATTTTTGTCATTTTTGTTGTTGTTTTTTTAACGCATAATGGCGGCGATCTGCGATTTTTTTTTTGTGGGACTGCGACATTGCGGCGGACAGATCGGACCCTTGACTGACATTTTTGACACTTTTGGGCTTACCAGTGACATTACTACAGTAATCAGTGCTATACATATGCACTGTTACTGTAAAATTACACTGTGATTGGCTGTGGCTTGAGGTGTAGGAACAGTGATCAACGGTCCTACATAGTAGAACCGTATGATCACTGTTCTTACACAGGGGAGAATGACAGGCGGCTTGTTTACATTAGCCGTCTGCCTTTCTCCCGCTCTAACGGACGATCGCGAGTGCCCGGCAGACATCGGGTCCACCAGGCACACGCACGGAGGGGAGCAGGAGCGCGCCTCCGGCGGCGCGCGCTCTCTCCCCAGAGCCTCACAGGCTAGTGACGTACCCATACGTCACTTTGCCTGTGAGGGGCTGACCGCCGCAGTATATGTACTTGGGCCGGTCGGCAAGTGGTTAAATAAAATAAATAATCATAACAAATAATATAATAATAAATAAATACTATGATGATATAATCTATCTATCGATCAATAGATAGATAGATAGATAGATAGATAGATAGATAGATAGATAGATAGATAGATAGATAGATAGATAGATAGATAGATAGATAGATAGATCTTGTAAAAGTAAAAAATGATGAAATGCGTCGAGCTATGAACACTTTTTTTATATGTGGTTTAACATATTTGGAAACTGCCACGGGTGACTTGCTGTGACCGATTCATGTTTTAAGCCTCACCCTTACTCCTCTACTTAGGATGCATTCACATCTGAGCATTCTGTTAAAGCACGCGTCGCATTTGCGGTGCTATTCATTAATAATGGCACCTCGAGCACACCAAGCAGATATACGTTTTTGCATTTTTTTAAAACATGCAATAAAGGCCAGTGTGCATTTTGGCATCAAATTTAAATTTCGTTTTAGTCATAATTTTTTGATTAAAATGCCATTTTAGTTTTAGTCGTGTTTTAGTAATTTGAATTGTTTTCGTTTTACCTGTATTTAGTCAACTAAAATCTGCAGTACATTTTAGTGGATTCATTTTTCAGTCCAGTTTAGTCGACTAAAAGCTAAAGGGTTTAGTTAAATTGTAATGCATTATTTAAGCATTTCTCTAGAATTTCCAAACTCATATAAATTATAGTAAAAAAATCAAATATGTTATAATTTATGGTATTTAGGTTCGAACAATCTACACACTTTGGACAGTCAAAGGAGGCCTGTAATGCTCCACAGTGCTCTGGAGGGTGGTCTGAGGAGGCCTGTAATGCACACAGTGCTCTAGATGGTGGTCTGAGGAGGAGGCATGTAATGCTGCATAATGCTCTGGATGGTGGTCTGAGGAGGCCTTTAATGTACACAGTGCTCTGGACTGTGGTCTGAGGAGGCCTATAATTCACACAGTGCTCTGGACAGTGGTCTGAGGAGGCCTGGAATGCTGCACATTGCTCTGGGTGGTGGTTTGAGGAGGCCTATAATGCTCAACTTGCTCTGGATGGTGGTTTGAGGAGGCCTGTAATGCACATTGCTCTGGACAGTGGTATGAGGAGGCCTGTAAATGCTGCACAGTGCTCTGGATGGTGGTCTGAGGAGGCCTGTAATGCACACAGTGCTCTGGACAGTGTTCTGAGGAGGCCTGTAAATTCTGCACAGTGCTCTGGATGATCTGAGGAGGCCTTTAATGCTGTACAGTGCTCTGGACGGTGGTCTGAGGAGGTCTGTACTGTTGCACAGTGTTCTGAACGGTCTGAGGAGGCCTGTAATGCTGCACAGTGCTCTGGACAGTGGTCTGAGGAGGCCTGTAATGTTTCACAGTGCTTTGGATGGTCTAATGAGGCCTGTAATGCTGCACATTGCTCGGGCCGGTGGTCTGAGGAAGCCTGTAATGTACCTATGAGGCAGTAGCTGTAAACCTAGCTTTAAGCCTTATTCATGGTGAGAGTAGGAGGTGAAGGGATTAGTTGATATACAGGTCACAGAGACAGGATGGAGATGGATGAGAAGGAGAGGAGCCGTGTAATGACCGTGTGATCATAGGAGCACACGATGTAAGCACAGTGCCATTTTAAAACGGTGCTCCAGAACACCACTCTGCCAAGTAGGGTGGAAGTAGTGAGCAGGACTGTTTCTGTGTGAAAGCAGTGGTCTCTCAGCAGAGGTCAAACTGTGAGCTTCTCACAATGTGCATTACAAGCTGTAAAGCTTTACTAGGTCAAAACACAGAGCCTATCTCATGTCCTGGCTTGAGGACATCCAGCATCTTCTTTATTTCCCAGCTTGGCTCTCCCTTGCCTGCCCCTTTCATTCATTGGGTTTTAGTTTCTTTAATTATGGAGGCTCACCAGTGGATTGAAAATAATCCAAATGCAGCCTGACTAGGAACCCTAATCCTCTAGACTGGCATCCCACCCATCAAGACATTTTGATATTTGCAAAACTCCTCCCAAGAGCAAGCCCTTTGCTTGCATCAGGGCCAGGGGCTCCTGAGTAGGAATGATCGAACGGTTCGGGTCGACCATCGGTTGGACCCGAACATTGGGTGTTCGAAATTCGGCCAAATTCCAAACTTTTTGCGGTAAAAGTTCGGAAATTCGGCCACCAGAACCGCCCAAAATGCAATGGGACAGGAACTGGGCTTCAAAAGCCCATGATTGGCCCAGAAACATCAGTAAAATGTGATTGGAGTGTTTATGGGGTCCAAAGGCCAATCAGGAGTGAATACGCCCCCCATACGCCCCCAGTATATAACATAGCCCCGCCAAAACTCTAGCACTGTAATACAGAGGCTGTGGAAGAGAGTGGAAGCATTTGTGTTTCTCCTGCTGCTTGTAAAGCTCCAGTGTCATTTTGAAATTATTAGTGTGAGGAAAGGGATATGCAGTGTAGTTAGGGTACTATATACCACTATAGTTAGATTCAATAATCTAGTTTTTGTAGGGATAGCTTTAAGTGTCAGGGTGACCATAGGGTGAACTGACTTTGCCATGTCAGGGTGACCGTAGTGTAGTTTAGGTGAACTGACTCTGCCATGCCAGGGTGACCGTAGTGTAGTTTAGGGTGAACTGACTCTGCCATGTCAGGGTGACCGTAGTGTAGTTTAGGGTGAACTGACTCTGCCATGTAAGGGTGACCGTAGTGTAGTTAAGGGTGAACTGGCTCTGCCATGTCAGGGTGACCGAACTCTGTCATGTCAGGGTGACCCCACTATGCAGATTCTGGGTTAGGGGTATATATATATATATATATATATATATATATATATATCACAAACGACAATTTTTAAGAATTTTTTTTGCCTGATTCATAGTCCCTGGGGCATGACCCAGAACCCGAGGCACATTTTAGGGGCATTTATTGGGTTTTAGGGCTTCAAAATGGTGTTTTTTGATTCCAGAAGTTCGGGTCCCATTGATTTCAATGGGGTTCTGGAATCCAAACTGAACTTTTGGGAAATTCGGGTGTTCTGGTCGAACCAAACTTTTCAAAAGTTCCATCATCCCTACTCCTGAGAAGACTGAGTACTGAGGTCGGGTGCTGTGACGTTTTCAGGAAGCTATATACAGCACCCTGCTGGCCTCTCCCACCAGCCATGATCTGCCTGCATCGCATATAAAATCATTGAGACCCAGTGATGACATCACTGGATCTAAAATGAGGTTTTATTTTAAAATGTCATTAGCATGCTGAGAAGGGAGGGGATGAGGAACCAGGGAAGGCAAAATATAAGCAGATTCAACTTCAGCTTTCAGCTCTATTTATCAGAATGCGCTCAGATCTCTGTAGTTTCGGCCAGACAACCGCTCCGTGTTCATCTACCTTTAGCAGCTGTCGTCGGGCTTATCAGTTCAAGAAACAAGCATCTGCTGTACGTAGACTCCAATTCCTGTCTTCATTATTCCAAAAAGGTATTGATAGAGGTGTCCGTCCCGGGAGGCGGCAGCTCGGTATAAATTATATATTGGATCCTCTAGAGGGTGTTTGTCTATCATGGTCAGGAATGTCTAAGAAAAGGATTCATCATGATTGAAAGGAAGACATTCATTTCCTGAGCTGTCAGTCTGCAGAGCAGCGGGGAAAAAAAAAGGTGATTTCTCTCCGACATCCGCCACACTCTCCCCGTTCTCTATTAAAGGTTATCACAATAAGGGAGCCTCAGAAGAAAATACTGTGGTGCCACTTCTATGATTCATCTTAGTCCCCGGCTGTCGCCGAGAAATAAGCACTTGGACATGCAGATGATCACCAATTAAAGGAAAAGGTTTCACCCAATCCTTCAACCAGCATTTTGATAGCACATATGAATCTTTGGAGTCTAAACCAGTAGTTGCCAAACTACAGCCCGTAGTTTGCTTGACCTTATTTGGCTCTTGGATATGATTCCTCTCACTGACACCAACAATGAGGCATCATTCTTTCCACTGACACCGACTCCTCCTATTTAAACAAATAATAGATAACTATTCCTCCCACTGACGCTAAGGTCACTATTTCTTATAATGGTACCAACAATTCCTTCCACTTCACCAGTAGGGCATAATTCTTCCCATTGATCCCAATGATGGGGCACTATTTCTTCCATTGCTACCAATGATAGGGCACTATTCCTCCCACTGATACCAATGATGAGGCACTATTCATTCCACTGATCCCAGTGATAGGGCACTATTCCTTCCACTGATACCAATGATGGGGCACTATTCCTCCCACTGATACCAATGATGGGGCACTATTCCTTCCACTGATACTAACGATGGGGCACTATTCCTCACACTGATCCCAGTGGTGGGGCACTATTCCTCACACTGACACCAATGATGGTGCACTATTCCTCCCACTGACACCAATGATGGGGCACTATTCCTCCCACTGACACCAATGATGGGGCACTATTCCTCCCACTGACTCCAATGATGGGGCACTATTCCTCCCACTGATACCAACAATGGGACACTATTCCTCCCACTGACACTAATGATGGGGCACTATTCCTCCCACTAATATCAATGATGGGGCACTATTCCTCCCACTAACACTAATGATGGGGCACTATTCCCCCACTAATACCAATGATGGGGCACTATTCCCCCCACTAATACCAATGATGGGGCACTATTCCTCCCACAAAATACCAATGATAGGGCACTATTTCTTCCACTGATACCAATGATAGAGCACAATTCCTCCCACCGATACCAATGATGGGGAACTATTCCTCCCACTGATACCAATGATGGGGCACTGTCTCTCCCAATAATCCCAATGATGGAGCATAATTCCTTCCACTTCACCAATAAGGCATAGTTCTTCCCATTGATCCCAATAATGGGGCACTGTTCCTGTCACTGATCCCAGTGATAGGGCACTATTCTTCGCACTGATACCAATGATGGGGCACAATTCCTCCCACTGATATCAATGATGGGGCATGATTCCTCCCAATGATGGGACACAATGATAGGGCACAGTGATGGGGCACTATTCCTCCCAATGATCCCAATAATGGGGCACTATTCCTTCCACTGATACCAATGAATGGGCACTATGTCTCCAACTAATACTAATGATGGGCTCTATTCTTTCCACAGACACTAATGATGGGGTACTATTCCTCCCCCTCGTACCAATGATGGGGCACTATTCCTCCCACTGATACCAACAATGGGGCACTATTCCTCCCACTAATACTAATGATGGCAAACTATTCCTCAAACGAATATCAATGATAGGGCACTATTCCTCTTACTAATACCAATGATAGGGCACTATTCCCCCCACTAATACCAATGATGGGGCACTATTCCCCCCACTAATACCAATGATGGGACACTATTCCTCCCACTGACACCAATGATGAGGCACTACTCCTCTTACTTATACCAATGACGGGGCACTATTCCTCCCACTAATACCAATGATGGGTCACTACTCCTTTTACTTATACCAATGATGGGGCACTATTCCTCCCACTGATACCAATGATGGGGCACTATTCCTCCCACTGATACCAATGGCGGAGCACTATTAGTTCCAATGATACCAATAGCGGAGCACTATTCCTCTCACTGATACCAATGATGGGGCATTATTTCTCCCACTGATACCAATGATGGCTCGCTATTCCTCCCACTGATACCAATGATGGGGCACTATTCCTCCCACTGATACCAATGATGGGGCACTACTCCTCCTACTGATACCAATGATGGGGCACTATTCCTCAAACTAATATCAATGATAGGGCACTATTCCTCTTACTAATACCAATGATGGGGCATTATTCCTCCCACTGTACATATTTTTTTCATGTAAGTACCCGCAGTTGCAGTCAATGTACAGCAGAACTCAGACTGCATGAGAGAGAGGGAGCACAAGGAGCCAATCAATTGTACTGATAGGAGGAAAGAGCAAAGTGACAGAGAGATGAGCTATTTATCCTCTTATTGTCCAGTAACAGGCTTCAACAAGGCCTGAAACTGTAAGTTATCCTCTTGCCGCCCACGTACCTCATATATGTGAAAGAAAACAGTGGGCTTTATCAGCCATACTCCGCACATATGCGTCAATGGCTGGCCCAGGTTTCTGTGCTGAAAGTTTGCTCACTGCATGCTCCCAACACAGTGATTGAGATGTCAAAGACAGCTCCAGGTAACGATTGGGAGTTGGCCGGACTGGCTACTGATCATATGACCACTGTGATGGCTCCTAATCACTTAACCACTGTAACAACCAATCACAGTGGTCATGTGATCGGGCAGACTTTCCCATCCCTGGTCTAATAGCACAATTAAAGGGATGCTGGGTCTGGCAGGAAGGGACTAAAGCCCAATTGAACTTTCTGGCTATCATGCTTTTGATTTCTTCATCTCCACTAGTTCAGGGGTCAGTAAGTATTGAAGTTAAAAAGCTTCAGTACTTTTTGAGCCTCTGACCCCCAAACCAGTAGAGATGAAGAATTTCAAATTTTCTCTAAAATTCATTTTTTTGTGTGCTTGTTCCAGCTCTCAGATGCAGAAGTACACCAGGCACTGCCAGGCAACAAGCATTTCTGAAGGTTGCTCCTGCATTTAATTTATTACAGGTCCACTTTAAATGGTCATCTACCTTGGAAAAAAAAAAATATAGAATTGCTCTAAGCCGGCACACTCTTTTCTGCAGGTTATATAAGAATTCAGCTGTGGAGTTTTTGAAAATTCAATTCATTTGACAGATCAGAAGGAAAATTCCACTGGGATGTAGGAACTGCTGTAGGGCAATCAGACACAGCGGCAGAACCATCTCTGTCCTGTCTCTCTAACCACTCTTTATTGCTGCATGGCTTGTTTGCTTTTAGTTTGTGTGTCTGGCAGGTCCTGATTATCCATGAAGTTTTTATTTGTAGCCAAAAATGAAATATATCTATATATATATCTATACACACAGTATTTCACAAAAGTGAGTACACCCCTCACATTTTTGTAAATATTTTATTCTATCTTTTCATGTGACAACACTGAAGAAATTACACTTTGCTACAATGTAAAGTAGTGAGTGTACAGCTTGTATAACAGTGTAAATTTGCTGTCCCCTCAAAATAACTCAACACACAGCCATTAATGTCTAAACCGCTGGCAACAAAAGTGAGTACACCCCTAGGTGAAAATGTCCAAATTGGGCTCAATTAGCTATTTTCCCTCCCTCATGTGACTTGTTAGTGTTACAAGGTCTCAGGTGTGAATGGGGAGCAGGTGTGTTAAATTTCGTGTTATCGCTCTCACTCTCTCATACTGGTTACTGGAAGTTCAACATGGCACCTCATGGCAAAGAACTCCCTGAGGATCTGAAAAAAAGAATTGTTGCTCTACATAAAGATGGCCTAGGCTATAAGAAGATTGCCAAGACCCTGAAACTGAGCTGCAGCACGGTGGCCAAGACCATACAGCGGTTTAACAGGACAGGTTCCACTCAGAACAGTCCTCTCCATGGTTGACCAAAGAAGTTGAGTGCACGTGCTCAGCGTCATATCCAGAGGTTGTCTTTGGGAAATAGACGTATGAGTGCTGCCAGCATTGCTGCAGAGGTTGAAGGGGTGGGGGGTCAGCCTGTCAGTGCTCAGACCATACGCCGCACACTGCATCAAATTGGTCTGCATGGCTGTCATCCCAGAAGGAAGCCTCTTTTAAAGATGATGCACAGGAAAGCCTGCAAACAGTTTGCTGAAGACAAGCAGACATGAATTATTGGAACCATGTCCTGTGGTCTGATGAGACCAAGATAAACTTATTTGGTTCAGATGGTGTCAAGCTTGTGTAGCGGCAACCAGGTAAGGAGTACAAATACAAGTGTGTCTTGGCTACAGTCAAGCATGGTGGTGGGAGTGTCATGGTCTGGGGCTACATGATGGCTGCCGGCACTGGGGAGCTACAGTTCATTGAGGGAACCATGAATGCCAACATGTACTGTGACATACTGAGCAGAGCATGATCCCCTCAAAGATGGAACTACAACCATCTCACAGAGACGTCCAGGCCGTCCACAGGAGTTAACACCTTGACAGAAGCATCTTCTGATGAGAAGGTTTGAAGAAAATCGCCATGCAAGTTCATTGCAGTTAGCTAAAGAAGTAGAGAGCCAAACTGGGGTGATTGTTTCCTGTGACACAATACTGCGTGCAGTGCAGAGGAATGGCATGCATGGGTGCCATCCACGAAGGAAGCATCGCCTAAAGCCTATGCACAAAAAAGCCCGCCTAGAATTGACCAGGGCCCATGCTGAAAAAGAAGAAGACCACAGGGACTCTGTACTCTGGAGCGATGAGACCAAGATAAATGTTTTTCAAACTGATTGCTTTAAAAATGTATGACATCGCAAAGGTGAGGAGAACAAAGAAAAATACATGGGGCCTACAGTGAAACATGGTGGAGGCAGTGTCCTTCTGAGGGGCTGCATGAGTGCTGTTAGTGTCGGGGAGCTGCATTTCATTGATGGTATCATGAATTCACAGACATACTGCTCTGTATTGAAAGAGAAGATGCTAACATCACTCTGTGCTCTTGGTTGTCCTTCACCCTTCCAACATGACAATGACACACATCTAAGGCCCCTGTTACATTTCTGTAGAAGAACGGGGTGAAAGTAATTCAGTGGCCAAGTATGTCTCCTGATCTGAACCCAATCGGGGAACACCTATGGGGAATTCTGAAGAGACGAGCATCACTCCCCATCCAGCATCCAGGCTCTAAAAGAGGTCGTTGTTGAAGAATGGAAAAAGATTGAGTTGCAAAATGTCACCAACTTGTTCATTCCATGCCTAGAAGATTTGGTGCTCTCCTTACAAATCATGGAGGTCATACAAAATAGTAGATGGAGTCGTTTTTGTTGGGGGGTGTATTCATTTTTGCATCAACTAATTTGAGTAAAACTGAAGATTTTGCAATCTAAGTTCTATTATTAACCTTACTTTCATGTAATGAGTTAAACAAATGTTCTGTAAAAATCAGTCTTGTCAAAATTTTGGAAAATGTTCTTGGTGTTCATTGAGATATTGATTAACATTGTACTTTTCAAAAAGGGGTGTACTCATTTATTCTGAGCACTGTATATATACAGGGGGTAATATACAGTGGGCATATATACAGTAATATAAGTAATATTTAATATACAGTGGGTATATATACAGAAGGTAATATACAGTGGATATATATATATATATATACACAATAATATATATTTAATATATAGTGGGTAATATACAGTGTATATATATATATACATATATATATATATATATATATATATATATATATATATATATATATATATATTTTTTTTAATATATATATATATATATATATATATAGATATAGATATATAGATACATACATATATATACATATATATATATATATATATATATACTATGGTGTGTATGTACATATATGTGTGTGTGTATATATATATATATATATATATATATATATATATATATATATATATATATATATATATATATATATATATATATATATAGTAATATACAGTGTGTATATATATATATATTTTTTTTTAATATATATAGATATAGATATATAGATACATACATATATATATATATATATATATATATATATATATATATATATATATATATATATATATATAGATAGATAGATAGATACATACACATATATAAATATATATTTATATATATATATATATATATATATATATATATATATATATATATATATATATATATATATATATATATATATATATATACACACATATATGTACATACACACCATAGTATATATATATATATATATATATTATAGTTCCTGTGTTCCTCCTATTTAGGATCACAGGTCTGTCCACAAGCCCATCCATCTCAGTTAGAAAACACCCCCTAGGCATACACTTAACCCTTTGATCGCCCCTGAGTTAACCCCTTCCCTGACAGTGTCATTATTACAGTGACAGTGCATATTTTTAGCACTGATTACTGTAGTAATGTCACTGGTCCCCCTTAAAATGTCAGTTAGGGATCCGATCTGTCCGCCACAATGTCAAAGTCCCACTAAAAATCACAGATCGCCGCCATTACTAGTAAGAAAATAAATAAATAAAAATGACATAAATATTTCCCCTAGTTTGTAGACGCGCTAACTTTTGCGCAAACCAATCAATATACACTTATTGGGATATTTTTTTACCAAAAATATGTAGCAGAATACACATTTGCCTAAAATGATGAAAAAATTTGATCATTTTTTTTTTTTTTTTTAATAGGCTGTGTTTTTTTTATAGCAGAAAGTAAAAGAATATTGTTTTTTTTTTTGCAGAATTGTCACTCGCAAAAAAACCCCCACAGAGGTGATCAAATACCACCAAAAGAAAGCTCTATTTGTGGGGAAAAAAAGGACATCAATTTTATTTGGGTACAGCGTCGCACGACCGCGCAATTGTCAATTAAATTAACGCAGTATCGCAAAAAATTACCAATGGTCATTAAGGGGGTAAAACCTTCCAGTCCAGAAGTGGTTATAGTCCACACAAAAAGGCAAATATCTTTCCTTGTCTTTTATTGTGGACATGGTGCAGGGTGTAGATGTGGTGCAGTGGTTTGGCATGAACCCCACCTGACTTCTGCTGAGGAACATTGTGTTGTGTCCGAAAGTTGAAATACTTTTCCCAGTGTGCTGCTGGCTTATATCCCCCTGTAGTTGGCTGGGTCATACTGGTCTCTACTCTTAGGGTCCTTTCGCTCCGCTGCTTTCCGTGTGTCCGCAAATCATCCTAATTTTTTGCTGATGATTTGCGGACTTTAATGTAAGTGAATGGCATTGCGGATGTCAGCGGAATACCATCCGCTGACATCCGATTTTCCTCCTTTCAGTTCGGTTCCGTTTTTTCGAACGGAACAGAACCCTATTTTTTCATCCGTTCCAAAAACGGAAAGGAAGGAAAATCGGATGTCAGCGGTGTCATCCGCTGACATCCGCAGTGCCATATACTTACATTATGTCCGCATATCATCCGCAAACGGATGGGATGATATGCGGGCACACGGAGCGGACCTTTCACACGGAGCGGCCGTGTGAAAGGACCCTTAGAAATGGGTGTTATGAGGCCTTGGTTCCATACTTTAGGGTAGTAACCAGCACTCAGGACCAGATTGAACACTTTACATATTGCAGCGTTTACATCTGGGGAACCAAATTTAATCATCTCTGGCAGGATTCCATCCATCCCGCTGGCTTTTTTAGTTTGCAGGTGATGGATTTCCTTCAGTATGTCTTGTAGTGTAATTGGTTCATCTAGGGCAGTGATGGCGAACCTTGGCACCCCAGATGTTTTAGAACTACATTTCCCATGATGCTCATGCACTCTGCAGTGTCTATGAGCATCATGGGAAATGTAGTTCCAAAACATCTGGGGTGTCAAGGTTCGACATCACTGATCTAGGGCATCATCTAAGGCAGGGGTTTCAAATTCCATTTCATCACAGACTGCATTAGCAGTATGGTTGCCCTAAAAAGGCCCGGGTTGTATCTGGAGTGCCATATGTAAAAAATGCTGGGTTCAATAGTACCTTGCATACAGAGTGCAGAACTTAGGGTTATGCTACGTACAGAGTGCAGAGTGCAGAGCTCAGGAGTGCACTGTGTACCATGTGCAGGGTTCAGGAGTGCGCTTTGCATAGAGTGCAGGGTTCAGGAGTGCATTACGTACAAAGTTCAGGGATGTGCTATGTACGGAGTACACGGTATTAGGGGTGTGCTATGCACAGTTTGCAACCCCAATCCCCTCCCCAAAGCTTTCTTGCATCTCTCTCTTACCTTGCCTGGCTCTAGTACCTCCCTTTGTAGGCAGCTTTGCCTCACCTTGCAGGGAGCAAAAGCAGAGGGTAGTTGAAGGTGGCAGAATTGAGTTCTGCCACATCCTTGCTGTAAAAGTGAGTGTGAGGGCCACATGACAAGGCCTGGAGGGCCAGGTTGAGCCCAGGGGCCTTGTGTTCGATATATGTGATCTAGGGGGTTCTGGAAGTCCTTGATTTTTTTTCCTTCATATCATTTAGTCTTTTAACCACTTGCCGACTGCCTAACGCCGATCTACGTCGGCAGTCAGCCCCTCACAGGCAAAGTGACGTAGGGGTACGTCACTAGCTTGTGAGAGTCTAGGGAGCGAGCGCGCGCCCCCGGAGGCGCGCTCCCGCTCCCGCGTGGTCACGGACCCCCCCACGCGTGTGACCAGCGGATCCGATGTCCGCCGGTCACTCGGCGATCGGCGGGGGAGAGGAAGAATGTCAGGCAGCTTGTGTAAACAAACCGCCTGTCATTCTCCTCGCTGTAAAGACACTGATCACACGGATCTACTATGTAGATCCGTTGATCAGTGTCCTTACAGCTCAAGCCACAGCCAATCACAGTAGAAAGCACGCCCCTAGGGATACACACAGCCCCTCCCTCCCAAATAAAGTTAACCCCTTCACTACCAGTGTATTTTTACAGTAACAGTGCATATGTATAGCACTGATTACTGTAGAAATGTCACTGGTAACCCCAAAAGTGTCACAAATGTCAGTCAAGGGTCCGATCTGTCCGCCCCAATGTCGCAGTCCCGCAAAACAAAATCGCAGATCGCCGCAATTACGCGTTATAAAAAAAAAACAACAAAAATGACAAAAATCTTTCCCTTTGTTAGTAAACGCGATAACTTTTGCGCAAACCAATCAAAATACGCTTTTTGCGATTTTTTTTACCAAACATATGTAGCATAAAACAAATTGGCCGAAAATGTTAAAAAATTTTGATTTTTACATTTTTTTGGGGGGGAATTTCATATAAAAAAATGTGAAAAATATTGCTATTTTTGCAAAATTGACGCTCTTTTTTTGTTTATAGCGCATGATCAAAAAATCGCACAGGTGATCAAATACCACCAAAAGAAAGCTCTGTTTGTGGGAAAAAAAGGACGCCAAATTCGTTTAGGTACAGCATCGCACGACCGCGCAATTGTCCGTTAAAGTCACGCAGTGCCGAATCGCAAAATACCCCCTGGTCGGAATGGGGGTAAAATCTTCCGGGGCTTAAGTGGTTAAAGATGTATTTTTTTTTTTTTTAACTTTCAAAGAGTTTTATTTCAATTTTGTTAAATACAAACCATAGCATAATATCAAACAATCAGTTGGATGGAACCTCAAACCAGTAGAGGTTCGCGGGAATAACAACAAGCAGGTAACATACAAGTGCATTAACAGTGGGACATCTGTAAAACACAAGTTATGCACTATAGTAAAACCCCAGCCAGATGTAAAGCAGTAAGAACAAAGGGGACAAAGGGGTGCGACTGTCTAATGCTCTGGCCACGTTTCCTGCATCATAAAACCTAAACAGTAGTAAATGTAAGGAAAATGGGGGGAAGACCGGCCACCATCCACCCCCCTCCTACGGGGACTCTGGGTCTGCTAAACTCCTGGTCAGGCAGAGGTCTCCGAGCACCAAAAAGGTTTGCGAAACATCCGGAAACCACCTCCTGGGTCCAGCTGAGGGGGGTTCCCAGACCGACACCTGGGACCCCACCTTTCCGTAGAGGCCTTGGAAGTGACCCACAAGGTCCGTCTTTGAAGGTATAACTAGCGTTTGCAGATGGGAGGGGGCAATGGCGGCAGGCCATCCCAACCATCTAGCTACCGGTCAGCAGCTGGGACGTCACAACACAAAGATACAACAAAAGGGGAAAAGAAGGAGTGGGGGAGACTAGAGTTAGTATAGAAGAAGAGGTTGCAAATGAAGGCAACCACGGGGGGAATCCAAAATCTAGCAGGGAAAGGGAAAAATCCAGATCTAGCTACCACGTAATCTTAAAATGTTGAGCCCACGGCTCCCAGACACTCTCAAACTTGTGTAGGCAATCTTTTAGAATCGCAACCATCTTTAAAGATGTATTTTTGTTTTACAGTTAGCACCTCCTCTGGAGTATCTTTGTAGAGGTTCTTAAAGTAGTTGAGTCCGATGTCGCCATTTTGGATGTGGAGGTTTTTTTTTACTTGGCGTTGGAAGAATTGTGCAAAGTCTCTCTCTAATTGAGATAAGCAGTCTCTGATAGACATGTGCAGAACGGAAACATTCTTTTTGTTTTGGATAGATTTGTTATGTTACTAATTTCATTAATTTGTTTTTCGGAATTCGCTTAGTTCAATTTTGTTTCATTTCATTTCACTTAATAATTTTTTCGAATAAATTCCAAATTTTCAGAATGATTCTAATTCGGATCCATCGAAAAATGGTCGACTTATTCTAACTCTGTGTGAAGAATAGCTAGGTGTTAAGGAGCGGGCCGGGAAGCCCGCTGGGATTTGAGCCAGCATCACAAGGGGGCAGGGGCACTCCATGATGTCATCTGGTGAATCCGCCCTTTGCTATTTAAGAAATGTAACACGAAGGAGCAGACAGTAGGTGGGAGCCTTCAACGAGGCCGGACATTTTTTTCTTATTTTATACTTTTTCTTTTTTCAGGTCATCGTTGGCGAGCATCGTGATTGACGATGAATCTACATCAGGGGACATGTATTTTATAATAAAGGATTTTTTCAAAAACTTGTGCTGTGTCTTTATTCACTTTTTTGGTGAATGGGTAGGCGCATACCAGTGGCGGCTGGTGCTCTATGGGCCGGGGGGGGGGGGCAGCAGACCATACCCCCCCGGACCACACGAGGCCACACACCATACCCCCCAAGGACCACAGCAGGACCACGGCAGGACCCCACCCCACCCTCCCTGGCTCACTCACCCTGCCTGGACATGTGCAGCAGCAGCAAACGGCAGCGGTGGCTTCGGCTTTTTCCCCCTCAGTCTTCTGCGTCTCCTCCCTCCTCCTCCATGCCCAATGGCATGGCTTCTCCTTTCTGGCAATCAGGAAACTAGTATCAGGACCCGCTTCCTGATTGGCCAGGAGGGGGATCCATGTTACAATAGCAAATATTCATTCGCTATTGTCATACAACTGGGTGGGCTTGGGGTGCAGTGCTCGGCGCCCCGAGCCCACCCTTTTTTTTTTTTTAGCCTATTAGAGCCTCTGGCTCTAATCACATGGTTAAAAAAAAAAGCCCCATTGAACTCCATGCGTACGGCACCCTGCATGTTGATCAGGGGGCCGGACGCATGGATAGGGGGGGCGGCCCCAATGCACCAGCCACCACTGCCCCATACTCATTCACATAGAAGGGCATGGATCTGGGAGGGTTGTGGGGAAGAGGCACTTATCCCCATCAACATGGGGACAAGGTGCTTTGGGCATGTGACCTGGTATGGTTCATGTATCCCTGGTTCAGGGCTTCCTGACCTGCCAGGCTGCATGCTTGGATAAGGGTCTGGCATGGATTTGGGGGGCCAACATTTTTATTCTTTAAAATTTTGGTTCCCCTTAAAATCTATACCAGACCCAAAGGGCCTAGTATGGATTGGGGGGGGGGGGGGCATGCAGTTTTTCTTCTAAACTTTCTATTGTTTACATTTCAGCTCTCAGTGGGAAAGCCAGCTGACAGCTGAGGAGTTATCGGTTGTTAAGGATGCGGCGGCTGGCTTCCCGGCCTGCTCCTTAACAACCAGCTAAAAATACTACGAATATTTACAGCCGCCGCCAGTGCCATCTTAAGAGCCTTATAGGCCCCTGGGTAATGCAGTGCACTGGGGCCCCCTGTCTACACAATCACCCATGAGAATATACTACAAGAGAGTACAACTACCTGGAGTATATACCTTACTATATACATATTACAGGGAACACTATATACTACACGAGTCTCTTGTAGTATATAGTGTTCCCTGTAATATGTATATAGTAAGGTATATACTCCAGCCTAGTTGTACTCTCGTAGTATATATTGGTCCCTGTAATATGTATATAGTAAGGTATATCCTCCAGGTAGTAGTTGTACTCTCTTGTAGTATATAGTGTTCCCTGTAATATGTACAGTATATAGACTATATACACATTATACTACAAGAGAGTACACCTACTACCTGGAGGATATATACCTTACTATATACATATTACAGGGACCAATATATAGTAAGGTATATCCTCCAGGTAGTTGTCTCTTGTGTCGATCGATGGAGAGAGAGGGTGTGAAAAAAAAAAAAGAAAATCAAGTAGCCTGGCAGCTGGTTGCCTTACCTTTCACAAAGGCTGCACAAGTGCACATGAAGGGAGAAGTTGGGTGGAGGCGGAGCCAGTCTTCTAGGCCCGTAGAGGAGGATCCTCCTCCGCTGTGCATCATGGGTCTGCTCTGCTAACGTCACTGGTTGCTAGATGCCAATCGGCCTGGCCTTAGCAACCAGTGTGCAGCGCAGACAGCAGACTGAGACTCGACAACAAAGGGGGGGGGGGGGTGCGGCGGTGCCCAGCGGACAATGGGGGGGGCTCTAGACCACCAGGTAATCTGGATTCTGGCCTCTGGCCTGTTGACAGTAATTGCCACCATGTCCATGTGTGTGGGGCCCTTGGCAAGTGGGGCCCCCGGGCAACCGCCGGGCGTGCCCAATGGAAAAGACCACCTTATATTGTCATTAGGGATTTGGTATTCTATCCTGCCAATACTATTTTTTGCACGCAGCGAGGTCAGTATAAAGTATCCACATTTGGTTCATAGATATGTACATCACATTGTGATATAATTTGTTTATATATGCGAATTGTAAGATATGAGATATCTTGTTATGTATTTTCTAATGTTTTCTCTTATGTGTGTTATATGTATGTACTGCAGAAATATCGGTATTGCTCGGTCTCTTTGGCCCTGACGAAGCCTTATGCGAAACGCATTGGCTCATTGGGACCTTCAAACCAAATGTCATCAGAGACTCCTTGCGTCAACATCAGCTTGAAGCATGTATTTTTTCCGATTTAGGGAATATATTTCTGTGCTGCGCTTTTTATTTTTGTGGTGAATATATGGGGGACCCCTTCTCTTTGTCCCTCATTTATACACATTTTTTATATGTACCAATAAATTGATATATTTTATATAGTTGTATCCTGGTTTTCCTTCTCCCAATTGGCCTTATAAACCCCTACTTTTTCTTTATCCTTGGTTTTGCATAACATTTTTGGGGCATGGGCCGACCTACATGGTAATTTTTCTCATAACAACCAGCTATTCTTCACACAGAATTCAAATTGATCCAAACAACTGGAATTCGTTATTATCTTATTCAAATGTTTGGATGCATCCAAATCTCTGAATAACCAAAAATTAGTCCAGATTAACATTCAGACCGCAACTAATGGCACCTGTCTAGTCTCTGAAGACATCGGATGAGGGGAGATCAGGCAGGTCTCTGGACATAGTCTCTGTTAGTATCTGTTCCTCATAAGTTTTACCTGGAGTTTTTAAATCCTTGTGGACATTGGCTTGATCTTTATGTAGCACTACTCCCTTGGGAGCTGTTGGTTACTGGTTCCCCTGGGTTACCATTAGCAACAGCATGACAGTTCAGCATTTTTCAAAGTGTTTGTGGCTCAGTCAGGAAACAGTCTAAGAGGTTTGTTTTTTTGTGTTTTTGAGAACTTGTATAGAAGAAGGGAATGAGTGGGATACTCCAACTTGTATAACTATGCACAATTGGCTGCGACGACTGAATGTTGCAAGGCCGCTGCTTCACCTTGTCATTAGCAGTGAAGTTGTAGTAAATGAACTGTCTTATAAAAACTGTACTGTACTGCAGAACAATCTTCAGGGCCCTTCCTGGCACCCCCTGTGTTCCTATTCTTCAGGGTTCTCTACATGGCGCCCCTTTCCTATAACACTCCTTGTGTGAGCTAGCTCCTTGATCCCCTGACTTCATTGGAGTGGCCCCCCTTCCTGGGCAGACCCTTTGGCAAATCTCCTGGTACTCACGGACACTGTCAGCACTCTGGATCCACTGTCAGCACTCTGGATCCTCTGCAGCTCAACTCCATACCTGGTTCAGTAGGCCTGAACCACCTTCCTCACACCTGCAAGAGGAAAGACAGCCGTCCACCTCCTCCTAGGACCTGGCTTCCCGCCCAAAGACGCCCTGTCACATGTCCCCTCAGTATTTATACTCAATCCCAGGATGAGTTGCAGGAATGCCCTCCCACTGGGACTGCCATAAAACCTGATGTGTCACTGGCCAGGTTTCCTCCACTGTCCAACAATCTCCCTCATTGGGTACAATGGGGACACTCCCTCAGACTCAGTGAATCACACCTGGAAACATGTGACAGGCAACCTAATAGATCAGGCTCCCCCTGATAAGCAGCAGGAGCAATAAATGCTTTACCTAGCACCTACCTAACTAGGAGGGTGCTGCATTTAATTAGGGGGAAGACATGCCTAAACTACTCTAATTTGTCCTCTGTGCCATGATAGTGCCCCTGTGATATATGTTCAGAGAATTATCATCCTCATCCCTGACCTCGATCTGCCGGCCCATGCAGATACCTACCTTTGCAAAAATTCTTGTAGTATTTAAAGAAAACTGTATGCCAAACCTCAGTATTCTCAGTATGGAATAGCAAATCGATGTTCTTTCTGTCATGTTCAGTACTGGAAAGAAATCAGCAAACAGTCTCTGGTCTTTGTCTAAGTTGTTCTTTTTTTTTTTTTTTTAATGTCTTTTCTTATTTTATTGCTTTTATCTCCCTCTGAGTAAACAATCTCCAAGACATCAGACCCCCTGCTGGCTTTTGCTTGTGTAATGGAGTCTGTGTTTGGGGTATTTGCAATGTTCTGTTCCAGTTTTAGGTACAGAAATTTGCTTAAAAAAATGATTTCCTTTATGTATATATATCTGTATCTATATGTATTTGTCTGTTTCTTGTTGTTGTTTCAGCGGGATGATCCTACTTTGTATTGCTGTTTGCTTTAATCTTTCAGCCTTTGATGCCGTCTGATGCTTCATACTCATCTGCGGAAGATCTTCCACTTTTTTGTGTCTATTCTCCTGTTTTTCATTTAAAGTGTTACTAAACCCACAACAGTAAAATCAGTCTGTAGTGTAT
>NW_028119602.1:0-54185 GCF_965119305.1 Pelophylax lessonae | reverse complement strand
CAGTGGGAACTGCTAGATGCGTGGATGCGATGCGGTAACACGCTGCATATTCGCAGCATTCCCGCATCGCACAAGTGTGAACCGAGCCTAAGACTGAAATCCAGTCATTTTTCATCTCTCTGGTCATTTCTTTGTAAAAGGAAGCAAACACAGGTAAAATGGTCCCAAAATTAAATTTTGCATATTTTGGGGGTTTTGCCCTTAAAATGTTCACATCTTTGGCCAAAGGCTTAGGGAGGCAGAAAATGTGTCAAAACGGGATCAAAAGTCCCCAAAACGGATACAACAACACTTTAAAGCCTAAAATGTCAAGGAGAAAAGTGTTTTAATGTCACTTCCGGTTTTAAGGAGGTCACTTCCGGTTTGCCACTTCCGGTTTCAGACAATGCCAGTTTCCCAGGTAATTTCAAAGCTTTTTAAGTGCCCTTTCACACTCGTGCGGCTGCGGAGATCGCATTTAATTCGGAGCGCACTGCTCCTTCATTACATGCGATCTCATGTGCGGTGCGAATTTCAGCCATACACTTTGTATGGCTGAATTCGCACTGCATCCGCACCAAAGACGCACAGGAGGCATTTTTTGAGCCGCATCAAAATCAAATCGCACAGTGGTTCACACTTGTGCGATGCGATTCTGTGCGTACTTGCAGATCGCACTGCGATATGCAATCAAACTGGGGGTGTCGTTAATGTTTAATTGACACCCCCTGCGTATCGCATATGGCAGTGGGAACTGCTAGATGCGTGGATGCGATGCGGTAACACGCTGCATATTCGCAGCATTCCCGCATCGCACAAGTGTGAACCGAGCCTAAGACTGAAATCCAGCCATTTTTCATCTCTCTGGTCATTTCTTTGTAAAAGGAAGCAAACACAGGTAAAATGGTCCCAAAATTACATTTTGCATATTTTGGGGGTTTTGCCCTTAAAATGTTCACATCTTTGGCCAAAGGCTTAGGGAGGCAGAAAATGTGTCAAAACGGGATCAAAAGTCCCCAAAACGGATACAACAACACTTTAAAGCCCAAAATGTCAAGGAGAAAAGTGTTTTAATGTCACTTCCGGTTTTAAGGAGGTCACTTCCGGTTTCAGACAATGCCAGTTTCCCAGGTAATTTCAAAGCTTTTTAAGTGCCCTTTCACACTCGTGCGGCTGCAGAGATCGCATTTAATTCGGAGCGCACTGCTCCTTCATTACATGCGATCTCATGTGCGGTGCGAACTTCAGCCATACACTTTGTATGGCTGAATTCGCACTGCATCCGCACCAAAGACGCACAGGAGGCATTTTTTGAGCCGCATCAAAATCAAATCGCACAGTGGTTCACACTTGTGCGATGCGATTCTGTGCGTACTTGCACATCGCACTGCGATATGCAATCAAACTGGGGGTGTCGTTAACGTTTAATTGACACCCCCTGCGTATCGCATATGGCAGTGGGAACTGCTAGATGCGTGGATGCGATGCGGTAACACGCTGCATATTCGCAGCGTTCCCGCATCGCACAAGTGTGAACCGAGCCTAAGACTGAAATCCAGTCATTTTTCATCTCTCTGGTCATTTCTTTGTAAAAGGAAGCAAACACAGGTAAAATGGTCCCAAAATTAAATTTTGCATATTTTGGGGGTTTTGCCCTTAAAATGTTCACATCTTTGGCCAAAGGCTTAGGGAGGCAGAAAATTTGTCAAAACGGGATCAAAAGTCCCCAAAACGGATACAGCAACACTTTAAAGCCCAAAATGTCAAGGAGAAAAGTGTTTTAATGTCACTTCCGGTTTTAAGGAGGTCACTTCCGGTTTGCCACTTCCGGTTTCAGACAATGCCAGTTTCCCAGGTAATTTCAAAGCTTTTTAAGTGCCCTTTCACACTCGTGCGGCTGCGGAGATCGCATTTAATTCGGAGCGCACTGCTCCTTCATTACATGCGATCTCATGTGCGGTGCGAATTTCAGCCATACACTTTGTATGGCTGAATTCGCACTGCATCCGCACCAAAGACGCACAGGAGGCATTTTTTGAGCCGCATCAAAATCAAATCGCACAGTGGTTTACACTTGTGCGATGCGATTCTGTGCGTACTTGCAGATCGCACTGCGATATGCAATCAAACTGGGGGTGTCGTTAACGTTTAATTGACACCCCCTGCGTATCGCATATGGCAGTGGGAACTGCTAGATGCGTGGATGCGATGCGGTAACACGCTGCATATTCGCAGCGTTCCCACATCGCACAAGTGTGAACCGAGCCTAAGACTGAAATCCAGTCATTTCTCATCTCTCTGGTCATTTCTTTGTAAAAGGAAGCAAACACAGGTAAAATGGTCCCAAAATTACATTTTGCATATTTTGGGGGTTTTGCCCTTAAAATGTTCACATCTTTGGCCAAAGGCTTAGGGAGGCAGAAAATGTGTCAAAACGGGATCAAAAGTCCCCAAAACGGATACAACAACACTTTAAAGCCCAAAATGTCAAGGAGAAAAGTGTTTTAATGTCACTTCCGGTTTTAAGGAGGTCACTTCCGGTTTGCCACTTCCGGTTTCAGACAATGCCAGTTTCCCAGGTAATTTCAAAGCTTTTTAAGTGCCCTTTCACACTCGTGCGGCTGCGGAGATCGCATTTAATTCGGAGCGCACTGCTCCTTCATTACATGCGATCTCATGTGCGGTGCGAATTTCAGCCATACACTTTGTATGGCTGAATTCGCACTGCATCCGCACCAAAGACGCACAGGAGGCATTTTTTGAGCCGCATCAAAATCAAATCGCACAGTGGTTCACACTTGTGCGATGCGATTCTGTGCGTACTTGCACATCGCACTGCGATATGCAATCAAACTGGGGGTGTCGTTAACGTTTAATTGACACCCCCTGCGTATCGCATATGGCAGTGGGAACTGCTAGATGCGTGGATGCGATGCGGTAACACGCTGCATATTCGCAGCGTTCCCACATCGCACAAGTGTGAACCGAGCCTAAGACTGAAATCCAGTCATTTTTCATCTCTCTGGTCATTTCTTTGTAAAAGGAAGCAAACACAGGTAAAATGGTCCCAAAATTAAATTTTGCATATTTTGGGGGTTTTGCCCTTAAAATGTTCACATCTTTGGCCAAAGGCTTAGGGAGGCAGAAATGTGTCAAAACGGGATCAAAAGTCCCCAAAACGGATACAACAACACTTTAAAGCCCAAAATGTCAAGGAGAAAAGTGTTTTAATGTCACTTCCGGTTTTAAGGAGGTCACTTCCGGTTTGCCACTTCCGGTTTCAGACAATGCCAGTTTCCCAGGTAATTTCAAAGCTTTTTAAGTGCCCTTTCACACTCGTGCGGCTGCGGAGATCGCATTTAATTCGGAGCGCACTGCTCCTTCATTACATGCGATCTCATGTGCGGTGCGAATTTCAGCCATACACTTTGTATGGCTGAATTCGCACTGCATCCGCACCAAAGACGCACAGGAGGCATTTTTTGAGCCGCATCAAATCGCACAGTGGTTCACACTTGTGCGATGCGATTCTGTGCGTACTTGCAGATCGCACTGCGATATGCAATCAAACTGGGGGTGTCGTTAATGTTTAATTGACACCCCCTGCGTATCGCATATGGCAGTGGGAACTGCTAGATGCGTGGATGCGATGCGGTAACACGCTGCATATTCGCAGCATTCCCGCATCGCACAAGTGTGAACCGAGCCTAAGACTGAAATCCAGTCATTTTTCATCTCTCTGGTCATTTCTTTGTAAAAGGAAGCAAACACAGGTAAAATGGTCCCAAAATTAAATTTTGCATATTTTGGGGGTTTTGCCCTTAAAATGTTCACATCTTTGGCCAAAGGCTTAGGGAGGCAGAAAATGTGTCAAAACGGGATCAAAAGTCCCCAAAACGGATACAACAACACTTTAAAGCCCAAAATGTCAAGGAGAAAAGTGTTTTAATGTCACTTCCGGTTTTAAGGAGGTCACTTCCGGTTTGCCACTTCCGGTTTCAGACAATGCCAGTTTCCCAGGTAATTTCAAAGCTTTTTAAGTGCCCTTTCACACTCGTGCAAATGCAGAGATCGCATTTAATTTGGAGCGCACTGCTCCTTCATTACATGCGATCTCATGTGCGGTGCGAATTTCAGCCATACACTTTGTATGGCTGAATTCGCACTGCATCCGCACCAAAGACGCACAGGAGGCATTTTTTGAGCCGCATCAAAATCAAATCGCACAATGGTTCACACTTGTGCGATGCGATTCTGTGCGTACTTGCAGATCGCACTGCGATATGCAATCAAACTGGGGGTGTCGTTAACGTTTAATTGACACCCCCTGCGTATCGCATATGGCAGTGGGAACTGCTAGATGCGATGTGGTAACACGCTGCATATTCGCAGCGTTCCCGCATCGCACAAGTGTGAACCAAGCCTAAGACTGAAATCCAGTCATTTTTCATCTCTCTGGTCATTTCTTTGTAAAAGGAAGCAAACACAGGTAAAATGGTCCCAAAATAAAATTTTGCATATTTTGGGGGTTTTGCCCTTAAAATGTTCACATCTTTGGCCAAAGGCTTAGGGAGGCAGAAAATGTGTCAAAACGGGATCAAAAGTCCCCATAACGGATACAACAACACTTTAAAGCCCAAAATGTCAAGGAGAAAAGTGTTTTAATGTCACTTCCGGTTTTAAGGAGGTCACTTCCGGTTTGCCACTTCCGGTTTCAGACAATGCCAGTTTCCCAGGTAATTTCAAAGCTTTTTAAGTGCCCTTTCACACTCGTGCGGCTGCAGAGATCGCATTTAATTTGGAGCGCACTGCTCCTTCATTACATGCGATCTCATGTGCGGTGCGAATTTCAGCCATACACTTTGTATGGCTGAATTCGCACTGCATCCGCACCAAAAACGCACAGGAGGCATTTTTTGAGCCGCATCAAAATCAAATCGCACAATGGTTCACACTTGTGCGATGCGATTCTGTGCGTACTTGCAGATCGCACTGCGATATGCAATCAAACTGGGGGTGTTGTTAACTTTTAATTGACACCCCCTGCGTATCGCATATGGCAGTGGGAACTGCTAGATGCGTGGATGAGATGCGGTAACACGCTGCATATTCGCAGCGTTCCCGCATCGCACAAGTGTGAACCGAGCCTAAGACTGAAATCCAGTCATTTTTCATCTCTCTGGTCATTTCTTTGTAAAAGGAAGCAAACACAGGTAAAATGGTCCCAAAATTAAATTTTGCATATTTTGGGGGTTTTGCCCTTAAAATGTTCACATCTTTGGCCAAAGGCTTAGGGAGGCAGAAAATGTGTCAAAACGGGATCAAAAGTCCCCAAAACGGATACAACAACACTTTAAAGCCTAAAATGTCAAGGAGAAAAGTGTTTTAATGTCACTTCCGGTTTTAAGGAGGTCACTTCCGGTTTGCCACTTCCGGTTTCAGACAATGCCAGTTTCCCAGGTAATTTCAAAGCTTTTTAAGTGCCCTTTCACACTCGTGCGGCTGCGGAGATCGCATTTAATTCGGAGCGCACTGCTCCTTCATTACATGCGATCTCATGTGCGGTGCGAATTTCAGCCATACACTTTGTATGGCTGAATTCGCACTGCATCCGCACCAAAGACGCACAGGAGGCATTTTTTGAGCCGCATCAAAATCAAATCGCACAGTGGTTCACACTTGTGCGATGCGATTCTGTGCGTACTTGCAGATCGCACTGCGATATGCAATCAAACTGGGGGTGTCGTTAATGTTTAATTGACACCCCCTGCGTATCGCATATGGCAGTGGGAACTGCTAGATGCGTGGATGCGATGCGGTAACACGCTGCATATTCGCAGCATTCCCGCATCGCACAAGTGTGAACCGAGCCTAAGACTGAAATCCAGCCATTTTTCATCTCTCTGGTCATTTCTTTGTAAAAGGAAGCAAACACAGGTAAAATGGTCCCAAAATTACATTTTGCATATTTTGGGGGTTTTGCCCTTAAAATGTTCACATCTTTGGCCAAAGGCTTAGGGAGGCAGAAAATGTGTCAAAACGGGATCAAAAGTCCCCAAAACGGATACAACAACACTTTAAAGCCCAAAATGTCAAGGAGAAAAGTGTTTTAATGTCACTTCCGGTTTTAAGGAGGTCACTTCCGGTTTCAGACAATGCCAGTTTCCCAGGTAATTTCAAAGCTTTTTAAGTGCCCTTTCACACTCGTGCGGCTGCAGAGATCGCATTTAATTCGGAGCGCACTGCTCCTTCATTACATGCGATCTCATGTGCGGTGCGAACTTCAGCCATACACTTTGTATGGCTGAATTCGCACTGCATCCGCACCAAAGACGCACAGGAGGCATTTTTTGAGCCGCATCAAAATCAAATCGCACAGTGGTTCACACTTGTGCGATGCGATTCTGTGCGTACTTGCACATCGCACTGCGATATGCAATCAAACTGGGGGTGTCGTTAACGTTTAATTGACACCCCCTGCGTATCGCATATGGCAGTGGGAACTGCTAGATGCGTGGATGCGATGCGGTAACACGCTGCATATTCGCAGCGTTCCCGCATCGCACAAGTGTGAACCGAGCCTAAGACTGAAATCCAGTCATTTTTCATCTCTCTGGTCATTTCTTTGTAAAAGGAAGCAAACACAGGTAAAATGGTCCCAAAATTAAATTTTGCATATTTTGGGGGTTTTGCCCTTAAAATGTTCACATCTTTGGCCAAAGGCTTAGGGAGGCAGAAAATGTGTCAAAACGGGATCAAAAGTCCCCAAAACGGATACAGCAACACTTTAAAGCCCAAAATGTCAAGGAGAAAAGTGTTTTAATGTCACTTCCGGTTTTAAGGAGGTCACTTCCGGTTTGCCACTTCCGGTTTCAGACAATGCCAGTTTCCCAGGTAATTTCAAAGCTTTTTAAGTGCCCTTTCACACTCGTGCGGCTGCGGAGATCGCATTTAATTCGGAGCGCACTGCTCCTTCATTACATGCGATCTCATGTGCGGTGCGAATTTCAGCCATACACTTTGTATGGCTGAATTCGCACTGCATCCGCACCAAAGACGCACAGGAGGCATTTTTTGAGCCGCATCAAAATCAAATCGCACAGTGGTTTACACTTGTGCGATGCGATTCTGTGCGTACTTGCAGATCGCACTGCGATATGCAATCAAACTGGGGGTGTCGTTAACGTTTAATTGACACCCCCTGCGTATCGCATATGGCAGTGGGAACTGCTAGATGCGTGGATGCGATGCGGTAACACGCTGCATATTCGCAGCGTTCCCACATCGCACAAGTGTGAACCGAGCCTAAGACTGAAATCCAGTCATTTCTCATCTCTCTGGTCATTTCTTTGTAAAAGGAAGCAAACACAGGTAAAATGGTCCCAAAATTACATTTTGCATATTTTGGGGGTTTTGCCCTTAAAATGTTCACATCTTTGGCCAAAGGCTTAGGGAGGCAGAAAATGTGTCAAAACGGGATCAAAAGTCCCCAAAACGGATACAACAACACTTTAAAGCCCAAAATGTCAAGGAGAAAAGTGTTTTAATGTCACTTCCGGTTTTAAGGAGGTCACTTCCGGTTTGCCACTTCCGGTTTCAGACAATGCCAGTTTCCCAGGTAATTTCAAAGCTTTTTAAGTGCCCTTTCACACTCGTGCGGCTGCGGAGATCGCATTTAATTCGGAGCGCACTGCTCCTTCATTACATGCGATCTCATGTGCGGTGCGAATTTCAGCCATACACTTTGTATGGCTGAATTCGCACTGCATCCGCACCAAAGACGCACAGGAGGCATTTTTTGAGCCGCATCAAAATCAAATCGCACAGTGGTTCACACTTGTGCGATGCGATTCTGTGCGTACTTGCACATCGCACTGCGATATGCAATCAAACTGGGGGTGTCGTTAACGTTTAATTGACACCCCCTGCGTATCGCATATGGCAGTGGGAACTGCTAGATGCGTGGATGCGATGCGGTAACACGCTGCATATTCGCAGCGTTCCCACATCGCACAAGTGTGAACCGAGCCTAAGACTGAAATCCAGTCATTTTTCATCTCTCTGGTCATTTCTTTGTAAAAGGAAGCAAACACAGGTAAAATGGTCCCAAAATTAAATTTTGCATATTTTGGGGGTTTTGCCCTTAAAATGTTCACATCTTTGGCCAAAGGCTTAGGGAGGCAGAAATGTGTCAAAACGGGATCAAAAGTCCCCAAAACGGATACAACAACACTTTAAAGCCCAAAATGTCAAGGAGAAAAGTGTTTTAATGTCACTTCCGGTTTTAAGGAGGTCACTTCCGGTTTGCCACTTCCGGTTTCAGACAATGCCAGTTTCCCAGGTAATTTCAAAGCTTTTTAAGTGCCCTTTCACACTCGTGCGGCTGCGGAGATCGCATTTAATTCGGAGCGCACTGCTCCTTCATTACATGCGATCTCATGTGCGGTGCGAATTTCAGCCATACACTTTGTATGGCTGAATTCGCACTGCATCCGCACCAAAGACGCACAGGAGGCATTTTTTGAGCCGCATCAAATCGCACAGTGGTTCACACTTGTGCGATGCGATTCTGTGCGTACTTGCAGATCGCACTGCGATATGCAATCAAACTGGGGGTGTCGTTAATGTTTAATTGACACCCCCTGCGTATCGCATATGGCAGTGGGAACTGCTAGATGCGTGGATGCGATGCGGTAACACGCTGCATATTCGCAGCATTCCCGCATCGCACAAGTGTGAACCGAGCCTAAGACTGAAATCCAGTCATTTTTCATCTCTCTGGTCATTTCTTTGTAAAAGGAAGCAAACACAGGTAAAATGGTCCCAAAATTAAATTTTGCATATTTTGGGGGTTTTGCCCTTAAAATGTTCACATCTTTGGCCAAAGGCTTAGGGAGGCAGAAAATGTGTCAAAACGGGATCAAAAGTCCCCAAAACGGATACAACAACACTTTAAAGCCCAAAATGTCAAGGAGAAAAGTGTTTTAATGTCACTTCCGGTTTTAAGGAGGTCACTTCCGGTTTGCCACTTCCGGTTTCAGACAATGCCAGTTTCCCAGGTAATTTCAAAGCTTTTTAAGTGCCCTTTCACACTCGTGCAAATGCAGAGATCGCATTTAATTTGGAGCGCACTGCTCCTTCATTACATGCGATCTCATGTGCGGTGCGAATTTCAGCCATACACTTTGTATGGCTGAATTCGCACTGCATCCGCACCAAAGACGCACAGGAGGCATTTTTTGAGCCGCATCAAAATCAAATCGCACAATGGTTCACACTTGTGCGATGCGATTCTGTGCGTACTTGCAGATCGCACTGCGATATGCAATCAAACTGGGGGTGTCGTTAACGTTTAATTGACACCCCCTGCGTATCGCATATGGCAGTGGGAACTGCTAGATGCGATGTGGTAACACGCTGCATATTCGCAGCGTTCCCGCATCGCACAAGTGTGAACCAAGCCTAAGACTGAAATCCAGTCATTTTTCATCTCTCTGGTCATTTCTTTGTAAAAGGAAGCAAACACAGGTAAAATGGTCCCAAAATAAAATTTTGCATATTTTGGGGGTTTTGCCCTTAAAATGTTCACATCTTTGGCCAAAGGCTTAGGGAGGCAGAAAATGTGTCAAAACGGGATCAAAAGTCCCCATAACGGATACAACAACACTTTAAAGCCCAAAATGTCAAGGAGAAAAGTGTTTTAATGTCACTTCCGGTTTTAAGGAGGTCACTTCCGGTTTGCCACTTCCGGTTTCAGACAATGCCAGTTTCCCAGGTAATTTCAAAGCTTTTTAAGTGCCCTTTCACACTCGTGCGGCTGCAGAGATCGCATTTAATTTGGAGCGCACTGCTCCTTCATTACATGCGATCTCATGTGCGGTGCGAATTTCAGCCATACACTTTGTATGGCTGAATTCGCACTGCATCCGCACCAAAAACGCACAGGAGGCATTTTTTGAGCCGCATCAAAATCAAATCGCACAATGGTTCACACTTGTGCGATGCGATTCTGTGCGTACTTGCAGATCGCACTGCGATATGCAATCAAACTGGGGGTGTCGTTAACTTTTAATTGACACCCCCTGCGTATCGCATATGGCAGTGGGAACTGCTAGATGCGTGGATGAGATGCGGTAACACGCTGCATATTCGCAGCGTTCCCGCATCGCACAAGTGTGAACCGAGCCTAAGACTGAAATCCAGTCATTTTTCATCTCTCTGGTCATTTCTTTGTAAAAGGAAGCAAACACAGGTAAAATGGTCCCAAAATTAAATTTTGCATATTTTGGGGGTTTTGCCCTTAAAATGTTCACATCTTTGGCCAAAGGCTTAGGGAGGCAGAAAATGTGTCAAAACGGGATCAAAAGTCCCCAAAACGGATACAACAACACTTTAAAGCCCAAAATGTCAAGGAGAAAAGTGTTTTAATGTCACTTCCGGTTTTAAGGAGGTCACTTCCGGTTTGCCACTTCCGGTTTCAGACAATGCCAGTTTCCCAGGTAATTTCAAAGCTTTTTAAGTGCCCTTTCACACTCGTGCGGCTGCGGAGATCGCATTTAATTCGGAGCGCACTGCTCCTTCATTACATGCGATCTCATGTGCGGTGCGAATTTCAGCCATACACTTTGTATGGCTGAATTCGCACTGCATCCGCACCAAAGACGCACAGGAGGCATTTTTTGAGCCGCATCAAAATCAAATCGCACAGTGGTTCACACTTGTGCGATGCGATTCTGTGCGTACTTGCAGATCGCACTGCGATATGCAATCAAACTGGGGGTGTCGTTAATGTTTAATTGACACCCCCTGCGTATCGCATATGGCAGTGGGAACTGCTAGATGCGTGGATGCGATGCGGTAACATGCTGCATATTCGCAGCATTCCCGCATCGCACAAGTGTGAACCGAGCCTAAGACTGAAATCCAGTCATTTTTCATCTCTCTGGTCATTTCTTTGTAAAAGGAAGCAAACACAGGTAAAATGGTCCCAAAATTACATTTTGCATATTTTGGGGGTTTTGCCCTTAAAATGTTCACATCTTTGGCCAAAGGCTTAGTGAGGCAGAAAATGTGTCAAAACGGGATCAAAAGTCCCCAAAACGGATACAACAACACTTTAAAGCCCAAAATGTCAAGGAGAAAAGTGTTTTAATGTCACTTCCGGTTTTAAGGAGGTCACTTCCGGTTTCAGACAATGCCAGTTTCCCAGGTAATTTCAAAGCTTTTTAAGTGCCCTTTCACACTCGTGCGGCTGCAGAGATCGCATTTAATTCGGAGCGCACTGCTCCTTCATTACATGCGATCTCATGTGCGGTGCGAACTTCAGCCATACACTTTGTATGGCTGAATTCGCACTGCATCCGCACCAAAGACGCACAGGAGGCATTTTTTGAGCCGCATCAAAATCAAATCGCACAGTGGTTCACACTTGTGCGATGCGATTCTGTGCGTACTTGCACATCGCACTGCGATATGCAATCAAACTGGGGGTGTCGTTAACGTTTAATTGACACCCCCTGCGTATCGCATATGGCAGTGGGAACTGCTAGATGCGTGGATGAGATGCGGTAACACGCTGCATATTCGCAGCGTTCCCGCATCGCACAAGTGTGAACCGAGCCTAAGACTGAAATCCAGTCATTTTTCATCTCTCTGGTCATTTCTTTGTAAAAGGAAGCAAACACAGGTAAAATGGTCCCAAAATTAAATTTTGCATATTTTGGGGGTTTTGCCCTTAAAATGTTCACATCTTTGGCCAAAGGCTTAGGGAGGCAGAAAATGTGTCAAAACGGGATCAAAAGTCCCCAAAACGGATACAGCAACACTTTAAAGCCCAAAATGTCAAGGAGAAAAGTGTTTTAATGTCACTTCCGGTTTTAAGGAGGTCACTTCCGGTTTGCCACTTCCGGTTTCAGACAATGCCAGTTTCCCAGGTAATTTCAAAGCTTTTTAAGTGCCCTTTCACACTCGTGCGGCTGCGGAGATCGCATTTAATTCGGAGCGCACTGCTCCTTCATTACATGCGATCTCATGTGCGGTGCGAATTTCAGCCATACACTTTGTATGGCTGAATTCGCACTGCATCCGCACCAAAGACGCACAGGAGGCATTTTTTGAGCCGCATCAAAATCAAATCGCACAGTGGTTCACACTTGTGCGATGCGATTCTGTGCGTACTTGCAGATCGCACTGCGATATGCAATCAAACTGGGGGTGTCGTTAACGTTTAATTGACACCCCCTGCGTATCGCATATGGCAGTGGGAACTGCTAGATGCGTGGATGCGATGCGGTAACACGCTGCATATTCGCAGCGTTCCCGCATCGCACAAGTGTGAACCGAGCCTAAGACTGAAATCCAGTCATTTTTCATCTCTCTGGTCATTTCTTTGTAAAAGGAAGCAAACACAGGTAAAATGGTCCCAAAATTACATTTTGCATATTTTGGGGGTTTTGCCCTTAAAATGTTCACATCTTTGGCCAAAGGCTTAGGGAGGCAGAAAATGTGTCAAAACGGGATCAAAAGTCCCCAAAACGGATACAACACTTTAAAGCCCAAAATGTCAAGGAGAAAAGTGTTTTAATGTCACTTCCGGTTTTAAGGAGGTCACTTCCGGTTTGCCACTTCCGGTTTCAGACAATGCCAGTTTCCCAGGTAATTTCAAAGCTTTTTAAGTGCCCTTTCACACTCGTTCGGCTGCGGAGATCGCATTTAATTCGGAGCGCACTGCTCCTTCATTACATGCGATCTCATGTGCGGTGCGAACTTCAGCCATACACTTTGTATGGCTGAATTCGCACTGCATCCGCACCAAAGACGCACAGGAGGCATTTTTTGAGCCGCATCAAAATCAAATCGCACAGTGGTTCACACTTGTGCGATGCGATTCTGTGCGTACTTGCACATCGCACTGCGATATGCAATCAAACTGGGGGTGTCGTTAACGTTTAATTGACACCCCCTGCGTATCGCATATGGCAGTGGGAACTGCTAGATGCATGGATGCGATGCGGTAACACGCTGCATATTCGCAGCATTCCCGCATCGCACAAGTGTGAACCGAGCCTAAGACTGAAATCCAGTCATTTTTCATCTCTCTGGTCATTTCTTTGTAAAAGGAAGCAAACACAGGTAAAATGGTCCCAAAATTAAATTTTGCATATTTTGGGGGTTTTGCCCTTAAAATGTTCACATCTTTGGCCAAAGGCTTAGGAAGGCAGAAAATGTGTCAAAACGGGATCAAAAGTCCCCAAAACGGATACAACAACACTTTAAAGCCCAAAATGTCAAGGAGAAAAGTGTTTTAATGTCACTTCCGGTTTTAAGGAGGTCACTTCCGGTTTGCCACTTCCGGTTTCAGACAATGCCAGTTTCCCAGGTAATTTCAAAGCTTTTTAAGTGCCCTTTCACACTCGTGCGGCTGCGGAGATCGCATTTAATTCGGAGCGCACTGCTCCTTCATTACATGCGATCTCATGTGCGGTGCGAATTTCAGCCATACACTTTGTATGGCTGAATTCGCACTGCATCCGCACCAAAGACGCACAGGAGGCATTTTTTGAGCCGCATCAAAATCAAATCGCACAGTGGTTCACACTTGTGCGATGCGATTCTGTGCGTACTTGCAGATCGCACTGCGATATGCAATCAAACTGGGGGTGTCGTTAATGTTTAATTGACACCCCCTGCGTATCGCATATGGCAGTGGGAACTGCTAGATGCGTGGATGCGATGCGGTAACACGCTGCATATTCGCAGCATTCCCGCATCGCACAAGTGTGAACCGAGCCTAAGACTGAAATCCAGTCATTTCTCATCTCTCTGGTCATTTCTTTGTAAAAGGAAGCAAACACAGGTAAAATGGTCCCAAAATTACATTTTGCATATTTTGGGGGTTTTGCCCTTAAAATGTTCACATCTTTGGCCAAAGGCTTAGGGAGGCAGAAAATGTGTCAAAACGGGATCAAAAGTCCCCAAAACGGATACAACAACACTTTAAAGCCCAAAATGTCAAGGAGAAAAGTGTTTTAATGTCACTTCCGGTTTTAAGGAGGTCACTTCCGGTTTGCCACTTCCGGTTTCAGACAATGCCAGTTTCCCAGGTAATTTCAAAGCTTTTTAAGTGCCCTTTCACACTCGTGCGGCTGCGGAGATCGCATTTAATTCGGAGCGCACTGCTCCTTCATTACATGCGATCTCATGTGTGGTGCGAATTTCAGCCATACACTTTGTATGGCTGAATTCGCACTGCATCCGCACCAAAGACGCACAGGAGGCATTTTTTGAGCCGCATCAAAATCAAATCGCACAGTGGTTCACACTTGTGCGATGCGATTCTGTGCGTACTTGCACATCGCACTGCGATATGCAATCAAACTGGGGGTGTCGTTAACGTTTAATTGACACCCCCTGCGTATCGCATATGGCAGTGGGAACTGCTAGATGCGTGGATGCGATGCGGTAACACGCTGCATATTCGCAGCATTCCCGCATCGCACAAGTGTGAACCGAGCCTAAGACTGAAATCCAGTCATTTTTCATCTCTCTGGTCATTTCTTTGTAAAAGGAAGCAAACACAGGTAAAATGGTCCCAAAATTAAATTTTGCATATTTTGGGGGTTTTGCCCTTAAAATGTTCACATCTTTGGCCAAAGGCTTAGGGAGGCAGAAAATGTGTCAAAACGGGATCAAAAGTCCCCAAAACGGATACAACAACACTTTAAAGCCCAAAATGTCAAGGAGAAAAGTGTTTTAATGTCACTTCCGGTTTTAAGGAGGTCACTTCCGGTTTGCCACTTCCGGTTTCAGACAATGCCAGTTTCCCAGGTAATTTCAAAGCTTTTTAAGTGCCCTTTCACACTCGTGCGGCTGCGGAGATCGCATTTAATTCGGAGCGCACTGCTCCTTCATTACATGCGATCTCATGTGCGGTGCGAATTTCAGCCATACACTTTGTATGGCTGAATTCGCACTGCATCCGCACCAAAGACGCACAGGAGGCATTTTTTGAGCCGCATCAAAATCAAATCGCACAGTGGTTCACACTTGTGCGATGCGATTCTGTGCGTACTTGCAGATCGCACTGCGATATGCAATCAAACTGGGGGTGTCGTTAATGTTTAATTGACACCCCCTGCGTATCGCATATGGCAGTGGGAACTGCTAGATGCGTGGATGCGATGCGGTAACATGCTGCATATTCGCAGCATTCCCGCATCGCACAAGTGTGAACCGAGCCTAAGACTGAAATCCAGTCATTTTTCATCTCTCTGGTCATTTCTTTGTAAAAGGAAGCAAACACAGGTAAAATGGTCCCAAAATTACATTTTGCATATTTTGGGGGTTTTGCCCTTAAAATGTTCACATCTTTGGCCAAAGGCTTAGTGAGGCAGAAAATGTGTCAAAACGGGATCAAAAGTCCCCAAAACGGATACAACAACACTTTAAAGCCCAAAATGTCAAGGAGAAAAGTGTTTTAATGTCACTTCCGGTTTTAAGGAGGTCACTTCCGGTTTCAGACAATGCCAGTTTCCCAGGTAATTTCAAAGCTTTTTAAGTGCCCTTTCACACTCGTGCGGCTGCGGAGATCGCATTTAATTCGGAGCGCACTGCTCCTTCATTACATGCGATCTCATGTGCGGTGCGAATTTCAGCCATACACTTTGTATGGCTGAATTCGCACTGCATCCGCACCAAAGACGCACAGGAGGCATTTTTTGAGCCGCATCAAAATCAAATCGCACAGTGGTTCACACTTGTGCGATGCGATTCTGTGCGTACTTGCACATCGCACTGCGATATGCAATCAAACTGGGGGTGTCGTTAACGTTTAATTGACACCCCCTGCGTATCGCATATGGCAGTGGGAACTGCTAGATGCGTGGATGCGATGCGGTAACACGCTGCATATTCGCAGCGTTCCCGCATCGCACAAGTGTGAACCGAGCCTAAGACTGAAATCCAGTCATTTTTCATCTCTCTGGTCATTTCTTTGTAAAAGGAAGCAAACACAGGTAAAATGGTCCCAAAATTACATTTTGCATATTTTGGGGGTTTTGCCCTTAAAATGTTCACATCTTTGGCCAAAGGCTTAGGGAGGCAGAAAATGTGTCAAAACGGGATCAAAAGTCCCCAAAACGGATACAACACTTTAAAGCCCAAAATGTCAAGGAGAAAAGTGTTTTAATGTCACTTCCGGTTTTAAGGAGGTCACTTCCGGTTTGCCACTTCCGGTTTCAGACAATGCCAGTTTCCCAGGTAATTTCAAAGCTTTTTAAGTGCCCTTTCACACTCGTGCGGCTGCGGAGATCGCATTTAATTCGGAGCGCACTGCTCCTTCATTACATGCGATCTCATGTGCGGTGCGAACTTCAGCCATACACTTTGTATGGCTGAATTCGCACTGCATCCGCACCAAAGACGCACAGGAGGCATTTTTTGAGCCGCATCAAAATCAAATCGCACAGTGGTTCACACTTGTGCGATGCGATTCTGTGCGTACTTGCACATCGCACTGCGATATGCAATCAAACTGGGGGTGTCGTTAACGTTTAATTGACACCCCCTGCGTATCGCATATGGCAGTGGGAACTGCTAGATGCGTGGATGCGATGCGGTAACACGCTGCATATTCGCAGCATTCCCGCATCGCACAAGTGTGAACCGAGCCTAAGACTGAAATCCAGTCATTTTTCATCTCTCTGGTCATTTCTTTGTAAAAGGAAGCAAACACAGGTAAAATGGTCCCAAAATTAAATTTTGCATATTTTGGGGGTTTTGCCCTTAAAATGTTCACATCTTTGGCCAAAGGCTTAGGGAGGCAGAAAATGTGTCAAAACGGGATCAAAAGTCCCCAAAACGGATACAACAACACTTTAAAGCCCAAAATGTCAAGGAGAAAAGTGTTTTAATGTCACTTCCGGTTTTAAGGAGGTCACTTCCGGTTTGCCACTTCCGGTTTCAGACAATGCCAGTTTCCCAGGTAATTTCAAAGCTTTTTAAGTGCCCTTTCACACTCGTGCGGCTGCGGAGATCGCATTTAATTCGGAGCGCACTGCTCCTTCATTACATGCGATCTCATGTGCGGTGCGAATTTCAGCCATACACTTTGTATGGCTGAATTCGCACTGCATCCGCACCAAAGACGCACAGGAGGCATTTTTTGAGCCGCATCAAAATCAAATCGCACAGTGGTTCACACTTGTGCGATGCGATTCTGTGCGTACTTGCAGATCGCACTGCGATATGCAATCAAACTGGGGGTGTCGTTAACGTTTAATTGACACCCCCTGCGTATCGCATATGGCAGTGGGAACTGCTAGATGCGTGGATGCGATGCGGTAACACGCTGCATATTCGCAGCATTCCCGCATCGCACAAGTGTGAACCGAGCCTAAGACTGAAATCCAGTCATTTCTCATCTCTCTGGTCATTTCTTTGTAAAAGGAAGCAAACACAGGTAAAATGGTCCCAAAATTACATTTTGCATATTTTGGGGGTTTTGCCCTTAAAATGTTCACATCTTTGGCCAAAGGCTTAGGGAGGCAGAAAATGTGTCAAAACGGGATCAAAAGTCCCCAAAACGGATACAACACTTTAAAGCCCAAAATGTCAAGGAGAAAAGTGTTTTAATGTCACTTCCGGTTTTAAGGAGGTCACTTCCGGTTTGCCACTTCCGGTTTCAGACAATGCCAGTTTCCCAGGTAATTTCAAAGCTTTTTAAGTGCCCTTTCACACTCGTTCGGCTGCGGAGATCGCATTTAATTCGGAGCGCACTGCTCCTTCATTACATGCGATCTCATGTGCGGTGCGAACTTCAGCCATACACTTTGTATGGCTGAATTCGCACTGCATCCGCACCAAAGACGCACAGGAGGCATTTTTTGAGCCGCATCAAAATCAAATCGCACAGTGGTTCACACTTGTGCGATGCGATTCTGTGCGTACTTGCACATCGCACTGCGATATGCAATCAAACTGGGGGTGTCGTTAACGTTTAATTGACACCCCCTGCGTATCGCATATGGCAGTGGGAACTGCTAGATGCGTGGATGCGATGCGGTAACACGCTGCATATTCGCAGCATTCCCGCATCGCACAAGTGTGAACCGAGCCTAAGACTGAAATCCAGTCATTTTTCATCTCTCTGGTCATTTCTTTGTAAAAGGAAGCAAACACAGGTAAAATGGTCCCAAAATTAAATTTTGCATATTTTGGGGGTTTTGCCCTTAAAATGTTCACATCTTTGGCCAAAGGCTTAGGGAGGCAGAAAATGTGTCAAAACGGGATCAAAAGTCCCCAAAACGGATACAACAACACTTTAAAGCCCAAAATGTCAAGGAGAAAAGTGTTTTAATGTCACTTCCGGTTTTAAGGAGGTCACTTCCGGTTTGCCACTTCCGGTTTCAGACAATGCCAGTTTCCCAGGTAATTTCAAAGCTTTTTAAGTGCCCTTTCACACTCGTGCGGCTGCGGAGATCGCATTTAATTCGGAGCGCACTGCTCCTTCATTACATGCGATCTCATGTGCGGTGCGAATTTCAGCCATACACTTTGTATGGCTGAATTCGCACTGCATCCGCACCAAAGACGCACAGGAGGCATTTTTTGAGCCGCATCAAAATCAAATCGCACAGTGGTTCACACTTGTGCGATGCGATTCTGTGCGTACTTGCAGATCGCACTGCGATATGCAATCAAACTGGGGGTGTCGTTAATGTTTAATTGACACCCCCTGCGTATCGCATATGGCAGTGGGAACTGCTAGATGCGTGGATGCGATGCGGTAACACGCTGCATATTCGCAGCATTCCCGCATCGCACAAGTGTGAACCGAGCCTAAGACTGAAATCCAGTCATTTTTCATCTCTCTGGTCATTTCTTTGTAAAAGGAAGCAAACACAGGTAAAATGGTCCCAAAATTAAATTTTGCATATTTTGGGGGTTTTGCCCTTAAAATGTTCACATCTTTGGCCAAAGGCTTAGGGAGGCAGAAAATGTGTCAAAACGGGATCAAAAGTCCCCAAAACGGATACAACAACACTTTAAAGCCCAAAATGTCAAGGAGAAAAGTGTTTTAATGTCACTTCCGGTTTTAAGGAGGTCACTTCCGGTTTGCCACTTCCGGTTTCAGACAATGCCAGTTTCCCAGGTAATTTCAAAGCTTTTTAAGTGCCCTTTCACACTCGTGCGGCTGCGGAGATCGCATTTAATTCGGAGCGCACTGCTCCTTCATTACATGCGATCTCATGTGCGGTGCGAATTTCAGCCATACACTTTGTATGGCTGAATTCGCACTGCATCCGCACCAAAGACGCACAGGAGGCATTTTTTGAGCCGCATCAAAATCAAATCGCACAGTGGTTCACACTTGTGCGATGCGATTCTGTGCGTACTTGCAGATCGCACTGCGATATGCAATCAAACTGGGGGTGTCGTTAATGTTTAATTGACACCCCCTGCGTATCGCATATGGCAGTGGGAACTGCTAGATGCGTGGATGCGATGCGGTAACATGCTGCATATTCGCAGCATTCCCGCATCGCACAAGTGTGAACCGAGCCTAAGACTGAAATCCAGTCATTTTTCATCTCTCTGGTCATTTCTTTGTAAAAGGAAGCAAACACAGGTAAAATGGTCCCAAAATTACATTTTGCATATTTTGGGGGTTTTGCCCTTAAAATGTTCACATCTTTGGCCAAAGGCTTAGTGAGGCAGAAAATGTGTCAAAACGGGATCAAAAGTCCCCAAAACGGATACAACAACACTTTAAAGCCCAAAATGTCAAGGAGAAAAGTGTTTTAATGTCACTTCCGGTTTTAAGGAGGTCACTTCCGGTTTCAGACAATGCCAGTTTCCCAGGTAATTTCAAAGCTTTTTAAGTGCCCTTTCACACTCGTGCGGCTGCGGAGATCGCATTTAATTCGGAGCGCACTGCTCCTTCATTACATGCGATCTCATGTGCGGTGCGAATTTCAGCCATACACTTTGTATGGCTGAATTCGCACTGCATCCGCACCAAAGACGCACAGGAGGCATTTTTTGAGCCGCATCAAAATCAAATCGCACAGTGGTTCACACTTGTGCGATGCGATTCTGTGCGTACTTGCAGATCGCACTGCGATATGCAATCAAACTGGGGGTGTCGTTAACGTTTAATTGACACCCCCTGCGTATCGCATATGGCAGTGGGAACTGCTAGATGCGTGGATGCGATGCGGTAACACGCTGCATATTCGCAGCGTTCCCGCATCGCACAAGTGTGAACCGAGCCTAAGACTGAAATCCAGTCATTTTTCATCTCTCTGGTCATTTCTTTGTAAAAGGAAGCAAACACAGGTAAAATGGTCCCAAAATTACATTTTGCATATTTTGGGGGTTTTGCCCTTAAAATGTTCACATCTTTGGCCAAAGGCTTAGGGAGGCAGAAAATGTGTCAAAACGGGATCAAAAGTCCCCAAAACGGATACAACACTTTAAAGCCCAAAATGTCAAGGAGAAAAGTGTTTTAATGTCACTTCCGGTTTTAAGGAGGTCACTTCCGGTTTGCCACTTCCGGTTTCAGACAATGCCAGTTTCCCAGGTAATTTCAAAGCTTTTTAAGTGCCCTTTCACACTCGTGCGGCTGCGGAGATCGCATTTAATTCGGAGCGCACTGCTCCTTCATTACATGCGATCTCATGTGCGGTGCGAACTTCAGCCATACACTTTGTATGGCTGAATTCGCACTGCATCCGCACCAAAGACGCACAGGAGGCATTTTTTGAGCCGCATCAAAATCAAATCGCACAGTGGTTCACACTTGTGCGATGCGATTCTGTGCGTACTTGCACATCGCACTGCGATATGCAATCAAACTGGGGGTGTCGTTAACGTTTAATTGACACCCCCTGCGTATCGCATATGGCAGTGGGAACTGCTAGATGCGTGGATGCGATGCGGTAACACGCTGCATATTCGCAGCATTCCCGCATCGCACAAGTGTGAACCGAGCCTAAGACTGAAATCCAGTCATTTTTCATCTCTCTGGTCATTTCTTTGTAAAAGGAAGCAAACACAGGTAAAATGGTCCCAAAATTAAATTTTGCATATTTTGGGGGTTTTGCCCTTAAAATGTTCACATCTTTGGCCAAAGGCTTAGGGAGGCAGAAAATGTGTCAAAACGGGATCAAAAGTCCCCAAAACGGATACAACAACACTTTAAAGCCCAAAATGTCAAGGAGAAAAGTGTTTTAATGTCACTTCCGGTTTTAAGGAGGTCACTTCCGGTTTGCCACTTCCGGTTTCAGACAATGCCAGTTTCCCAGGTAATTTCAAAGCTTTTTAAGTGCCCTTTCACACTCGTGCGGCTGCGGAGATCGCATTTAATTCGGAGCGCACTGCTCCTTCATTACATGCGATCTCATGTGCGGTGCGAATTTCAGCCATACACTTTGTATGGCTGAATTCGCACTGCATCCGCACCAAAGACGCACAGGAGGCATTTTTTGAGCCGCATCAAAATCAAATCGCACAGTGGTTCACACTTGTGCGATGCGATTCTGTGCGTACTTGCAGATCGCACTGCGATATGCAATCAAACTGGGGGTGTCGTTAATGTTTAATTGACACCCCCTGCGTATCGCATATGGCAGTGGGAACTGCTAGATGCGTGGATGCGATGCGGTAACACGCTGCATATTCGCAGCGTTCCCGCATCGCACAAGTGTGAACCGAGCCTAAGACTGAAATCCAGTCATTTTTCATCTCTCTGGTCATTTCTTTGTAAAAGGAAGCAAACACAGGTAAAATGGTCCCAAAATTACATTTTGCATATTTTGGGGGTTTTGCCCTTAAAATGTTCACATCTTTGGCCAAAGGCTTAGGGAGGCAGAAAATGTGTCAAAACGGGATCAAAAGTCCCCAAAACGGATACAACACTTTAAAGCCCAAAATGTCAAGGAGAAAAGTGTTTTAATGTCACTTCCGGTTTTAAGGAGGTCACTTCCGGTTTGCCACTTCCGGTTTCAGACAATGCCAGTTTCCCAGGTAATTTCAAAGCTTTTTAAGTGCCCTTTCACACTCGTGCGGCTGCGGAGATCGCATTTAATTCGGAGCGCACTGCTCCTTCATTACATGCGATCTCATGTGCGGTGCGAATTTCAGCCATACACTTTGTATGGCTGAATTCGCACTGCATCCGCACCAAAGACGCACAGGAGGCATTTTTTGAGCCGCATCAAAATCAAATCGCACAGTGGTTCACACTTGTGCGATGCGATTCTGTGCGTACTTGCAGATCGCACTGCGATATGCAATCAAACTGGGGGTGTCGTTAATGTTTAATTGACACCCCCTGCGTATCGCATATGGCAGTGGGAACTGCTAGATGCGTGGATGCGATGCGGTAACATGCTGCATATTCGCAGCATTCCCGCATCGCACAAGTGTGAACCGAGCCTAAGACTGAAATCCAGTCATTTTTCATCTCTCTGGTCATTTCTTTGTAAAAGGAAGCAAACACAGGTAAAATGGTCCCAAAATTACATTTTGCATATTTTGGGGGTTTTGCCCTTAAAATGTTCACATCTTTGGCCAAAGGCTTAGTGAGGCAGAAAATGTGTCAAAACGGGATCAAAAGTCCCCAAAACGGATACAACAACACTTTAAAGCCCAAAATGTCAAGGAGAAAAGTGTTTTAATGTCACTTCCGGTTTTAAGGAGGTCACTTCCGGTTTCAGACAATGCCAGTTTCCCAGGTAATTTCAAAGCTTTTTAAGTGCCCTTTCACACTCGTGCGGCTGCGGAGATCGCATTTAATTCGGAGCGCACTGCTCCTTCATTACATGCGATCTCATGTGCGGTGCGAATTTCAGCCATACACTTTGTATGGCTGAATTCGCACTGCATCCGCACCAAAGACGCACAGGAGGCATTTTTTGAGCCGCATCAAAATCAAATCGCACAGTGGTTCACACTTGTGCGATGCGATTCTGTGCGTACTTGCACATCGCACTGCGATATGCAATCAAACTGGGGGTGTCGTTAACGTTTAATTGACACCCCCTGCGTATCGCATATGGCAGTGGGAACTGCTAGATGCGTGGATGCGATGCGGTAACACGCTGCATATTCGCAGCGTTCCCGCATCGCACAAGTGTGAACCGAGCCTAAGACTGAAATCCAGTCATTTTTCATCTCTCTGGTCATTTCTTTGTAAAAGGAAGCAAACACAGGTAAAATGGTCCCAAAATTACATTTTGCATATTTTGGGGGTTTTGCCCTTAAAATGTTCACATCTTTGGCCAAAGGCTTAGGGAGGCAGAAAATGTGTCAAAACGGGATCAAAAGTCCCCAAAACGGATACAACACTTTAAAGCCCAAAATGTCAAGGAGAAAAGTGTTTTAATGTCACTTCCGGTTTTAAGGAGGTCACTTCCGGTTTGCCACTTCCGGTTTCAGACAATGCCAGTTTCCCAGGTAATTTCAAAGCTTTTTAAGTGCCCTTTCACACTCGTGCGGCTGCGGAGATCGCATTTAATTCGGAGCGCACTGCTCCTTCATTACATGCGATCTCATGTGCGGTGCGAACTTCAGCCATACACTTTGTATGGCTGAATTCGCACTGCATCCGCACCAAAGACGCACAGGAGGCATTTTTTGAGCCGCATCAAAATCAAATCGCACAGTGGTTCACACTTGTGCGATGCGATTCTGTGCGTACTTGCACATCGCACTGCGATATGCAATCAAACTGGGGGTGTCGTTAACGTTTAATTGACACCCCCTGCGTATCGCATATGGCAGTGGGAACTGCTAGATGCGTGGATGCGATGCGGTAACACGCTGCATATTCGCAGCATTCCCGCATCGCACAAGTGTGAACCGAGCCTAAGACTGAAATCCAGTCATTTTTCATCTCTCTGGTCATTTCTTTGTAAAAGGAAGCAAACACAGGTAAAATGGTCCCAAAATTAAATTTTGCATATTTTGGGGGTTTTGCCCTTAAAATGTTCACATCTTTGGCCAAAGGCTTAGGGAGGCAGAAAATGTGTCAAAACGGGATCAAAAGTCCCCAAAACGGATACAACAACACTTTAAAGCCCAAAATGTCAAGGAGAAAAGTGTTTTAATGTCACTTCCGGTTTTAAGGAGGTCACTTCCGGTTTGCCACTTCCGGTTTCAGACAATGCCAGTTTCCCAGGTAATTTCAAAGCTTTTTAAGTGCCCTTTCACACTCGTGCGGCTGCGGAGATCGCATTTAATTCGGAGCGCACTGCTCCTTCATTACATGCGATCTCATGTGCGGTGCGAATTTCAGCCATACACTTTGTATGGCTGAATTCGCACTGCATCCGCACCAAAGACGCACAGGAGGCATTTTTTGAGCCGCATCAAAATCAAATCGCACAGTGGTTCACACTTGTGCGATGCGATTCTGTGCGTACTTGCAGATCGCACTGCGATATGCAATCAAACTGGGGGTGTCGTTAACGTTTAATTGACACCCCCTGCGTATCGCATATGGCAGTGGGAACTGCTAGATGCGTGGATGCGATGCGGTAACACGCTGCATATTCGCAGCATTCCCGCATCGCACAAGTGTGAACCGAGCCTAAGACTGAAATCCAGTCATTTCTCATCTCTCTGGTCATTTCTTTGTAAAAGGAAGCAAACACAGGTAAAATGGTCCCAAAATTACATTTTGCATATTTTGGGGGTTTTGCCCTTAAAATGTTCACATCTTTGGCCAAAGGCTTAGGGAGGCAGAAAATGTGTCAAAACGGGATCAAAAGTCCCCAAAACGGATACAACACTTTAAAGCCCAAAATGTCAAGGAGAAAAGTGTTTTAATGTCACTTCCGGTTTTAAGGAGGTCACTTCCGGTTTGCCACTTCCGGTTTCAGACAATGCCAGTTTCCCAGGTAATTTCAAAGCTTTTTAAGTGCCCTTTCACACTCGTTCGGCTGCGGAGATCGCATTTAATTCGGAGCGCACTGCTCCTTCATTACATGCGATCTCATGTGCGGTGCGAACTTCAGCCATACACTTTGTATGGCTGAATTCGCACTGCATCCGCACCAAAGACGCACAGGAGGCATTTTTTGAGCCGCATCAAAATCAAATCGCACAGTGGTTCACACTTGTGCGATGCGATTCTGTGCGTACTTGCACATCGCACTGCGATATGCAATCAAACTGGGGGTGTCGTTAACGTTTAATTGACACCCCCTGCGTATCGCATATGGCAGTGGGAACTGCTAGATGCGTGGATGCGATGCGGTAACACGCTGCATATTCGCAGCATTCCCGCATCGCACAAGTGTGAACCGAGCCTAAGACTGAAATCCAGTCATTTTTCATCTCTCTGGTCATTTCTTTGTAAAAGGAAGCAAACACAGGTAAAATGGTCCCAAAATTAAATTTTGCATATTTTGGGGGTTTTGCCCTTAAAATGTTCACATCTTTGGCCAAAGGCTTAGGGAGGCAGAAAATGTGTCAAAACGGGATCAAAAGTCCCCAAAACGGATACAACAACACTTTAAAGCCCAAAATGTCAAGGAGAAAAGTGTTTTAATGTCACTTCCGGTTTTAAGGAGGTCACTTCCGGTTTGCCACTTCCGGTTTCAGACAATGCCAGTTTCCCAGGTAATTTCAAAGCTTTTTAAGTGCCCTTTCACACTCGTGCGGCTGCGGAGATCGCATTTAATTCGGAGCGCACTGCTCCTTCATTACATGCGATCTCATGTGCGGTGCGAATTTCAGCCATACACTTTGTATGGCTGAATTCGCACTGCATCCGCACCAAAGACGCACAGGAGGCATTTTTTGAGCCGCATCAAAATCAAATCGCACAGTGGTTCACACTTGTGCGATGCGATTCTGTGCGTACTTGCAGATCGCACTGCGATATGCAATCAAACTGGGGGTGTCGTTAATGTTTAATTGACACCCCCTGCGTATCGCATATGGCAGTGGGAACTGCTAGATGCGTGGATGCGATGCGGTAACACGCTGCATATTCGCAGCATTCCCGCATCGCACAAGTGTGAACCGAGCCTAAGACTGAAATCCAGTCATTTCTCATCTCTCTGGTCATTTCTTTGTAAAAGGAAGCAAACACAGGTAAAATGGTCCCAAAATTACATTTTGCATATTTTGGGGGTTTTGCCCTTAAAATGTTCACATCTTTGGCCAAAGGCTTAGGGAGGCAGAAAATGTGTCAAAACGGGATCAAAAGTCCCCAAAACGGATACAACAACACTTTAAAGCCCAAAATGTCAAGGAGAAAAGTGTTTTAATGTCACTTCCGGTTTTAAGGAGGTCACTTCCGGTTTGCCACTTCCGGTTTCAGACAATGCCAGTTTCCCAGGTAATTTCAAAGCTTTTTAAGTGCCCTTTCACACTCGTGCGGCTGCGGAGATCGCATTTAATTCGGAGCGCACTGCTCCTTCATTACATGCGATCTCATGTGTGGTGCGAATTTCAGCCATACACTTTGTATGGCTGAATTCGCACTGCATCCGCACCAAAGACGCACAGGAGGCATTTTTTGAGCCGCATCAAAATCAAATCGCACAGTGGTTCACACTTGTGCGATGCGATTCTGTGCGTACTTGCACATCGCACTGCGATATGCAATCAAACTGGGGGTGTCGTTAACGTTTAATTGACACCCCCTGCGTATCGCATATGGCAGTGGGAACTGCTAGATGCGTGGATGCGATGCGGTAACACGCTGCATATTCGCAGCATTCCCGCATCGCACAAGTGTGAACCGAGCCTAAGACTGAAATCCAGTCATTTTTCATCTCTCTGGTCATTTCTTTGTAAAAGGAAGCAAACACAGGTAAAATGGTCCCAAAATTAAATTTTGCATATTTTGGGGGTTTTGCCCTTAAAATGTTCACATCTTTGGCCAAAGGCTTAGGGAGGCAGAAAATGTGTCAAAACGGGATCAAAAGTCCCCAAAACGGATACAACAACACTTTAAAGCCCAAAATGTCAAGGAGAAAAGTGTTTTAATGTCACTTCCGGTTTTAAGGAGGTCACTTCCGGTTTGCCACTTCCGGTTTCAGACAATGCCAGTTTCCCAGGTAATTTCAAAGCTTTTTAAGTGCCCTTTCACACTCGTGCGGCTGCGGAGATCGCATTTAATTCGGAGCGCACTGCTCCTTCATTACATGCGATCTCATGTGCGGTGCGAATTTCAGCCATACACTTTGTATGGCTGAATTCGCACTGCATCCGCACCAAAGACGCACAGGAGGCATTTTTTGAGCCGCATCAAAATCAAATCGCACAGTGGTTCACACTTGTGCGATGCGATTCTGTGCGTACTTGCAGATCGCACTGCGATATGCAATCAAACTGGGGGTGTCGTTAATGTTTAATTGACACCCCCTGCGTATCGCATATGGCAGTGGGAACTGCTAGATGCGTGGATGCGATGCGGTAACATGCTGCATATTCGCAGCATTCCCGCATCGCACAAGTGTGAACCGAGCCTAAGACTGAAATCCAGTCATTTTTCATCTCTCTGGTCATTTCTTTGTAAAAGGAAGCAAACACAGGTAAAATGGTCCCAAAATTACATTTTGCATATTTTGGGGGTTTTGCCCTTAAAATGTTCACATCTTTGGCCAAAGGCTTAGTGAGGCAGAAAATGTGTCAAAACGGGATCAAAAGTCCCCAAAACGGATACAACAACACTTTAAAGCCCAAAATGTCAAGGAGAAAAGTGTTTTAATGTCACTTCCGGTTTTAAGGAGGTCACTTCCGGTTTCAGACAATGCCAGTTTCCCAGGTAATTTCAAAGCTTTTTAAGTGCCCTTTCACACTCGTGCGGCTGCGGAGATCGCATTTAATTCGGAGCGCACTGCTCCTTCATTACATGCGATCTCATGTGCGGTGCGAATTTCAGCCATACACTTTGTATGGCTGAATTCGCACTGCATCCGCACCAAAGACGCACAGGAGGCATTTTTTGAGCCGCATCAAAATCAAATTGCACAGTGGTTCACACTTGTGCGATGCGATTCTGTGCGTACTTGCACATCGCACTGCGATATGCAATCAAACTGGGGGTGTCGTTAACGTTTAATTGACACCCCCTGCGTATCGCATATGGCAGTGGGAACTGCTAGATGCGTGGATGCGATGCGGTAACACGCTGCATATTCGCAGCGTTCCCGCATCGCACAAGTGTGAACCGAGCCTAAGACTGAAATCCAGTCATTTTTCATCTCTCTGGTCATTTCTTTGTAAAAGGAAGCAAACACAGGTAAAATGGTCCCAAAATTACATTTTGCATATTTTGGGGGTTTTGCCCTTAAAATGTTCACATCTTTGGCCAAAGGCTTAGGGAGGCAGAAAATGTGTCAAAACGGGATCAAAAGTCCCCAAAACGGATACAACACTTTAAAGCCCAAAATGTCAAGGAGAAAAGTGTTTTAATGTCACTTCCGGTTTTAAGGAGGTCACTTCCGGTTTGCCACTTCCGGTTTCAGACAATGCCAGTTTCCCAGGTAATTTCAAAGCTTTTTAAGTGCCCTTTCACACTCGTGCGGCTGCGGAGATCGCATTTAATTCGGAGCGCACTGCTCCTTCATTACATGCGATCTCATGTGCGGTGCGAACTTCAGCCATACACTTTGTATGGCTGAATTCGCACTGCATCCGCACCAAAGACGCACAGGAGGCATTTTTTGAGCCGCATCAAAATCAAATCGCACAGTGGTTCACACTTGTGCGATGCGATTCTGTGCGTACTTGCACATCGCACTGCGATATGCAATCAAACTGGGGGTGTCGTTAACGTTTAATTGACACCCCCTGCGTATCGCATATGGCAGTGGGAACTGCTAGATGCGTGGATGCGATGCGGTAACACGCTGCATATTCGCAGCATTCCCGCATCGCACAAGTGTGAACCGAGCCTAAGACTGAAATCCAGTCATTTTTCATCTCTCTGGTCATTTCTTTGTAAAAGGAAGCAAACACAGGTAAAATGGTCCCAAAATTAAATTTTGCATATTTTGGGGGTTTTGCCCTTAAAATGTTCACATCTTTGGCCAAAGGCTTAGGGAGGCAGAAAATGTGTCAAAACGGGATCAAAAGTCCCCAAAACGGATACAACAACACTTTAAAGCCCAAAATGTCAAGGAGAAAAGTGTTTTAATGTCACTTCCGGTTTTAAGGAGGTCACTTCCGGTTTGCCACTTCCGGTTTCAGACAATGCCAGTTTCCCAGGTAATTTCAAAGCTTTTTAAGTGCCCTTTCACACTCGTGCGGCTGCGGAGATCGCATTTAATTCGGAGCGCACTGCTCCTTCATTACATGCGATCTCATGTGCGGTGCGAATTTCAGCCATACACTTTGTATGGCTGAATTCGCACTGCATCCGCACCAAAGACGCACAGGAGGCATTTTTTGAGCCGCATCAAAATCAAATCGCACAGTGGTTCACACTTGTGCGATGCGATTCTGTGCGTACTTGCAGATCGCACTGCGATATGCAATCAAACTGGGGGTGTCGTTAACGTTTAATTGACACCCCCTGCGTATCGCATATGGCAGTGGGAACTGCTAGATGCGTGGATGCGATGCGGTAACACGCTGCATATTCGCAGCATTCCCGCATCGCACAAGTGTGAACCGAGCCTAAGACTGAAATCCAGTCATTTCTCATCTCTCTGGTCATTTCTTTGTAAAAGGAAGCAAACACAGGTAAAATGGTCCCAAAATTACATTTTGCATATTTTGGGGGTTTTGCCCTTAAAATGTTCACATCTTTGGCCAAAGGCTTAGGGAGGCAGAAAATGTGTCAAAACGGGATCAAAAGTCCCCAAAACGGATACAACACTTTAAAGCCCAAAATGTCAAGGAGAAAAGTGTTTTAATGTCACTTCCGGTTTTAAGGAGGTCACTTCCGGTTTGCCACTTCCGGTTTCAGACAATGCCAGTTTCCCAGGTAATTTCAAAGCTTTTTAAGTGCCCTTTCACACTCGTTCGGCTGCGGAGATCGCATTTAATTCGGAGCGCACTGCTCCTTCATTACATGCGATCTCATGTGCGGTGCGAACTTCAGCCATACACTTTGTATGGCTGAATTCGCACTGCATCCGCACCAAAGACGCACAGGAGGCATTTTTTGAGCCGCATCAAAATCAAATCGCACAGTGGTTCACACTTGTGCGATGCGATTCTGTGCGTACTTGCACATCGCACTGCGATATGCAATCAAACTGGGGGTGTCGTTAACGTTTAATTGACACCCCCTGCGTATCGCATATGGCAGTGGGAACTGCTAGATGCGTGGATGCGATGCGGTAACACGCTGCATATTCGCAGCATTCCCGCATCGCACAAGTGTGAACCGAGCCTAAGACTGAAATCCAGTCATTTTTCATCTCTCTGGTCATTTCTTTGTAAAAGGAAGCAAACACAGGTAAAATGGTCCCAAAATTAAATTTTGCATATTTTGGGGGTTTTGCCCTTAAAATGTTCACATCTTTGGCCAAAGGCTTAGGGAGGCAGAAAATGTGTCAAAACGGGATCAAAAGTCCCCAAAACGGATACAACAACACTTTAAAGCCCAAAATGTCAAGGAGAAAAGTGTTTTAATGTCACTTCCGGTTTTAAGGAGGTCACTTCCGGTTTGCCACTTCCGGTTTCAGACAATGCCAGTTTCCCAGGTAATTTCAAAGCTTTTTAAGTGCCCTTTCACACTCGTGCGGCTGCGGAGATCGCATTTAATTCGGAGCGCACTGCTCCTTCATTACATGCGATCTCATGTGCGGTGCGAATTTCAGCCATACACTTTGTATGGCTGAATTCGCACTGCATCCGCACCAAAGACGCACAGGAGGCATTTTTTGAGCCGCATCAAAATCAAATCGCACAGTGGTTCACACTTGTGCGATGCGATTCTGTGCGTACTTGCAGATCGCACTGCGATATGCAATCAAACTGGGGGTGTCGTTAATGTTTAATTGACACCCCCTGCGTATCGCATATGGCAGTGGGAACTGCTAGATGCGTGGATGCGATGCGGAAACACGCTGCATATTCGCAGCATTCCCGCATCGCACAAGTGTGAACCGAGCCTAAGACTGAAATCCAGTCATTTCTCATCTCTCTGGTCATTTCTTTGTAAAAGGAAGCAAACACAGGTAAAATGGTCCCAAAATTACATTTTGCATATTTTGGGGGTTTTGCCCTTAAAATGTTCACATCTTTGGCCAAAGGCTTAGGGAGGCAGAAAATGTGTCAAAACGGGATCAAAAGTCCCCAAAACGGATACAACAACACTTTAAAGCCCAAAATGTCAAGGAGAAAAGTGTTTTAATGTCACTTCCGGTTTTAAGGAGGTCACTTCCGGTTTGCCACTTCCGGTTTCAGACAATGCCAGTTTCCCAGGTAATTTCAAAGCTTTTTAAGTGCCCTTTCACACTCGTGCGGCTGCGGAGATCGCATTTAATTCGGAGCGCACTGCTCCTTCATTACATGCGATCTCATGTGTGGTGCGAATTTCAGCCATACACTTTGTATGGCTGAATTCGCACTGCATCCGCACCAAAGACGCACAGGAGGCATTTTTTGAGCCGCATCAAAATCAAATCGCACAGTGGTTCACACTTGTGCGATGCGATTCTGTGCGTACTTGCACATCGCACTGCGATATGCAATCAAACTGGGGGTGTCGTTAACGTTTAATTGACACCCCCTGCGTATCGCATATGGCAGTGGGAACTGCTAGATGCGTGGATGCGATGCGGTAACACGCTGCATATTCGCAGCATTCCCGCATCGCACAAGTGTGAACCGAGCCTAAGACTGAAATCCAGTCATTTTTCATCTCTCTGGTCATTTCTTTGTAAAAGGAAGCAAACACAGGTAAAATGGTCCCAAAATTAAATTTTGCATATTTTGGGGGTTTTGCCCTTAAAATGTTCACATCTTTGGCCAAAGGCTTAGGGAGGCAGAAAATGTGTCAAAACGGGATCAAAAGTCCCCAAAACGGATACAACAACACTTTAAAGCCCAAAATGTCAAGGAGAAAAGTGTTTTAATGTCACTTCCGGTTTTAAGGAGGTCACTTCCGGTTTGCCACTTCCGGTTTCAGACAATGCCAGTTTCCCAGGTAATTTCAAAGCTTTTTAAGTGCCCTTTCACACTCGTGCGGCTGCGGAGATCGCATTTAATTCGGAGCGCACTGCTCCTTCATTACATGCGATCTCATGTGCGGTGCGAATTTCAGCCATACACTTTGTATGGCTGAATTCGCACTGCATCCGCACCAAAGACGCACAGGAGGCATTTTTTGAGCCGCATCAAAATCAAATCGCACAGTGGTTCACACTTGTGCGATGCGATTCTGTGCGTACTTGCAGATCGCACTGCGATATGCAATCAAACTGGGGGTGTCGTTAATGTTTAATTGACACCCCCTGCGTATCGCATATGGCAGTGGGAACTGCTAGATGCGTGGATGCGATGCGGTAACACGCTGCATATTCGCAGCATTCCCGCATCGCACAAGTGTGAACCGAGCCTAAGACTGAAATCCAGCCATTTTTCATCTCTCTGGTCATTTCTTTGTAAAAGGAAGCAAACACAGGTAAAATGGTCCCAAAATTACATTTTGCATATTTTGGGGGTTTTGCCCTTAAAATGTTCACATCTTTGGCCAAAGGCTTAGGGAGGCAGAAAATGTGTCAAAACGGGATCAAAAGTCCCCAAAACGGATACAACAACACTTTAAAGCCCAAAATGTCAAGGAGAAAAGTGTTTTAATGTCACTTCCGGTTTTAAGGAGGTCACTTCCGGTTTCAGACAATGCCAGTTTCCCAGGTAATTTCAAAGCTTTTTAAGTGCCCTTTCACACTCGTGCGGCTGCAGAGATCGCATTTAATTCGGAGCGCACTGCTCCTTCATTACATGCGATCTCATGTGCGGTGCGAACTTCAGCCATACACTTTGTATGGCTGAATTCGCACTGCATCCGCACCAAAGACGCACAGGAGGCATTTTTTGAGCCGCATCAAAATCAAATCGCACAGTGGTTCACACTTGTGCGATGCGATTCTGTGCGTACTTGCACATCGCACTGCGATATGCAATCAAACTGGGGGTGTCGTTAACGTTTAATTGACACCCCCTGCGTATCGCATATGGCAGTGGGAACTGCTAGATGCGTGGATGCGATGCGGTAACACGCTGCATATTCGCAGCGTTCCCACATCGCACAAGTGTGAACCGAGCCTAAGACTGAAATCCAGTCATTTTTCATCTCTCTGGTCATTTCTTTGTAAAAGGAAGCAAACACAGGTAAAATGGTCCCAAAATTACATTTTGCATATTTTGGGGGTTTTGCCCTTAAAATGTTCACACCTTTGGCCAAAGGCTTAGTGAGGCAGAAAATGTGTCAAAACGGGATCAAAAGTCCCCAAAACGGATACAACAACACTTTAAAGCCCAAAATGTCAAGGAGAAAAGTGTTTTAATGTCACTTCCGGTTTTAAGGAGGTCACTTCCGGTTTCAGACAATGCCAGTTTCCCAGGTAATTTCAAAGCTTTTTAAGTGCCCTTTCACACTCGTGCGGCTGCAGAGATCGCATTTAATTCGGAGCGCACTGCTCCTTCATTACATGCGATCTCATGTGCGGTGCGAACTTCAGCCATACACCTTGTATGGCTGAATTCGCACTGCATCCGCACCAAAGACGCACAGGAGGCATTTTTTGAGCCGCATCAAAATCAAATCGCACAGTGGTTCACACTTGTGCGATGCGATTCTGTGCGTACTTGCACATCGCACTGCGATATGCAATCAAACTGGGGGTGTCGTTAACGTTTAATTGACACCCCCTGCGTATCGCATATGGCAGTGGGAACTGCTAGATGCGTGGATGAGATGCGGTAACACGCTGCATATTCGCAGCGTTCCCGCATCGCACAAGTGTGAACCGAGCCTAAGACTGAAATCCAGTCATTTTTCATCTCTCTGGTCATTTCTTTGTAAAAGGAAGCAAACACAGGTAAAATGGTCCCAAAATTAAATTTTGCATATTTTGGGGGTTTTGCCCTTAAAATGTTCACATCTTTGGCCAAAGGCTTAGGGAGGCAGAAAATGTGTCAAAACGGGATCAAAAGTCCCCAAAACGGATACAGCAACACTTTAAAGCCCAAAATGTCAAGGAGAAAAGTGTTTTAATGTCACTTCCGGTTTTAAGGAGGTCACTTCCGGTTTGCCACTTCCGGTTTCAGACAATGCCAGTTTCCCAGGTAATTTCAAAGCTTTTTAAGTGCCCTTTCACACTCGTGCGGCTGCGGAGATCGCATTTAATTCGGAGCGCACTGCTCCTTCATTACATGCGATCTCATGTGCGGTGCGAATTTCAGCCATACACTTTGTATGGCTGAATTCGCACTGCATCCGCACCAAAGACGCACAGGAGGCATTTTTTGAGCCGCATCAAAATCAAATCGCACAGTGGTTCACACTTGTGCGATGCGATTCTGTGCGTACTTGCACATCGCACTGCGATATGCAATCAAACTGGGGGTGTCGTTAACGTTTAATTGACACCCCCTGCGTATCGCATATGGCAGTGGGAACTGCTAGATGCGTGGATGCGATGCGGTAACACGCTGCATATTCGCAGCATTCCCGCATCGCACAAGTGTGAACCGAGCCTAAGACTGAAATCCAGCCATTTTTCATCTCTCTGGTCATTTCTTTGTAAAAGGAAGCAAACACAGGTAAAATGGTCCCAAAATTACATTTTGCATATTTTGGGGGTTTTGCCCTTAAAATGTTCACATCTTTGGCCAAAGGCTTAGGGAGGCAGAAAATGTGTCAAAACGGGATCAAAAGTCCCCAAAACGGATACAACAACACTTTAAAGCCCAAAATGTCAAGGAGAAAAGTGTTTTAATGTCACTTCCGGTTTTAAGGAGGTCACTTCCGGTTTCAGACAATGCCAGTTTCCCAGGTAATTTCAAAGCTTTTTAAGTGCCCTTTCACACTCGTGCGGCTGCAGAGATCGCATTTAATTCGGAGCGCACTGCTCCTTCATTACATGCGATCTCATGTGCGGTGCGAACTTCAGCCATACACTTTGTATGGCTGAATTCGCACTGCATCCGCACCAAAGACGCACAGGAGGCATTTTTTGAGCCGCATCAAAATCAAATCGCACAGTGGTTCACACTTGTGCGATGCGATTCTGTGCGTACTTGCACATCGCACTGCGATATGCAATCAAACTGGGGGTGTCGTTAACGTTTAATTGACACCCCCTGCGTATCGCATATGGCAGTGGGAACTGCTAGATGCGTGGATGCGATGCGGTAACACGCTGCATATTCGCAGCGTTCCCGCATCGCACAAGTGTGAACCGAGCCTAAGACTGAAATCCAGTCATTTTTCATCTCTCTGGTCATTTCTTTGTAAAAGGAAGCAAACACAGGTAAAATGGTCCCAAAATTAAATTTTGCATATTTTGGGGGTTTTGCCCTTAAAATGTTCACATCTTTGGCCAAAGGCTTAGGGAGGCAGAAAATGTGTCAAAACGGGATCAAAAGTCCCCAAAACGGATACAGCAACACTTTAAAGCCCAAAATGTCAAGGAGAAAAGTGTTTTAATGTCACTTCCGGTTTTAAGGAGGTCACTTCCGGTTTGCCACTTCCGGTTTCAGACAATGCCAGTTTCCCAGGTAATTTCAAAGCTTTTTAAGTGCCCTTTCACACTCGTGCGGCTGCGGAGATCGCATTTAATTCGGAGCGCACTGCTCCTTCATTACATGCGATCTCATGTGCGGTGCGAATTTCAGCCATACACTTTGTATGGCTGAATTCGCACTGCATCCGCACCAAAGACGCACAGGAGGCATTTTTTGAGCCGCATCAAAATCAAATCGCACAGTGGTTTACACTTGTGCGATGCGATTCTGTGCGTACTTGCAGATCGCACTGCGATATGCAATCAAACTGGGGGTGTCGTTAACGTTTAATTGACACCCCCTGCGTATCGCATATGGCAGTGGGAACTGCTAGATGCGTGGATGCGATGCGGTAACACGCTGCATATTCGCAGCGTTCCCACATCGCACAAGTGTGAACCGAGCCTAAGACTGAAATCCAGTCATTTCTCATCTCTCTGGTCATTTCTTTGTAAAAGGAAGCAAACACAGGTAAAATGGTCCCAAAATTACATTTTGCATATTTTGGGGGTTTTGCCCTTAAAATGTTCACATCTTTGGCCAAAGGCTTAGGGAGGCAGAAAATGTGTCAAAACGGGATCAAAAGTCCCCAAAACGGATACAACAACACTTTAAAGCCCAAAATGTCAAGGAGAAAAGTGTTTTAATGTCACTTCCGGTTTTAAGGAGGTCACTTCCGGTTTGCCACTTCCGGTTTCAGACAATGCCAGTTTCCCAGGTAATTTCAAAGCTTTTTAAGTGCCCTTTCACACTCGTGCGGCTGCGGAGATCGCATTTAATTCGGAGCGCACTGCTCCTTCATTACATGCGATCTCATGTGCGGTGCGAATTTCAGCCATACACTTTGTATGGCTGAATTCGCACTGCATCCGCACCAAAGACGCACAGGAGGCATTTTTTGAGCCGCATCAAAATCAAATCGCACAGTGGTTCACACTTGTGCGATGCGATTCTGTGCGTACTTGCACATCGCACTGCGATATGCAATCAAACTGGGGGTGTCGTTAACGTTTAATTGACACCCCCTGCGTATCGCATATGGCAGTGGGAACTGCTAGATGCGTGGATGCGATGCGGTAACACGCTGCATATTCGCAGCGTTCCCACATCGCACAAGTGTGAACCGAGCCTAAGACTGAAATCCAGTCATTTTTCATCTCTCTGGTCATTTCTTTGTAAAAGGAAGCAAACACAGGTAAAATGGTCCCAAAATTAAATTTTGCATATTTTGGGGGTTTTGCCCTTAAAATGTTCACATCTTTGGCCAAAGGCTTAGGGAGGCAGAAATGTGTCAAAACGGGATCAAAAGTCCCCAAAACGGATACAACAACACTTTAAAGCCCAAAATGTCAAGGAGAAAAGTGTTTTAATGTCACTTCCGGTTTTAAGGAGGTCACTTCCGGTTTGCCACTTCCGGTTTCAGACAATGCCAGTTTCCCAGGTAATTTCAAAGCTTTTTAAGTGCCCTTTCACACTCGTGCGGCTGCGGAGATCGCATTTAATTCGGAGCGCACTGCTCCTTCATTACATGCGATCTCATGTGCGGTGCGAATTTCAGCCATACACTTTGTATGGCTGAATTCGCACTGCATCCGCACCAAAGACGCACAGGAGGCATTTTTTGAGCCGCATCAAATCGCACAGTGGTTCACACTTGTGCGATGCGATTCTGTGCGTACTTGCAGATCGCACTGCGATATGCAATCAAACTGGGGGTGTCGTTAATGTTTAATTGACACCCCCTGCGTATCGCATATGGCAGTGGGAACTGCTAGATGCGTGGATGCGATGCGGTAACACGCTGCATATTCGCAGCATTCCCGCATCGCACAAGTGTGAACCGAGCCTAAGACTGAAATCCAGTCATTTTTCATCTCTCTGGTCATTTCTTTGTAAAAGGAAGCAAACACAGGTAAAATGGTCCCAAAATTAAATTTTGCATATTTTGGGGGTTTTGCCCTTAAAATGTTCACATCTTTGGCCAAAGGCTTAGGGAGGCAGAAAATGTGTCAAAACGGGATCAAAAGTCCCCAAAACGGATACAGCAACACTTTAAAGCCCAAAATGTCAAGGAGAAAAGTGTTTTAATGTCACTTCCGGTTTTAAGGAGGTCACTTCCGGTTTGCCACTTCCGGTTTCAGACAATGCCAGTTTCCCAGGTAATTTCAAAGCTTTTTAAGTGCCCTTTCACACTCGTGCGGCTGCGGAGATCGCATTTAATTCGGAGCGCACTGCTCCTTCATTACATGCGATCTCATGTGCGGTGCGAATTTCAGCCATACACTTTGTATGGCTGAATTCGCACTGCATCCGCACCAAAGACGCACAGGAGGCATTTTTTGAGCCGCATCAAAATCAAATCGCACAGTGGTTCACACTTGTGCGATGCGATTCTGTGCGTACTTGCAGATCGCACTGCGATATGCAATCAAACTGGGGGTGTCGTTAACGTTTAATTGACACCCCCTGCGTATCGCATATGGCAGTGGGAACTGCTAGATGCGTGGATGCGATGCGGTAACACGCTGCATATTCGCAGCGTTCCCGCATCGCACAAGTGTGAACCGAGCCTAAGACTGAAATCCAGTCATTTTTCATCTCTCTGGTCATTTCTTTGTAAAAGGAAGCAAACACAGGTAAAATGGTCCCAAAATTAAATTTTGCATATTTTGGGGGTTTTGCCCTTAAAATGTTCACATCTTTGGCCAAAGGCTTAGGGAGGCAGAAAATGTGTCAAAACGGGATCAAAAGTCCCCAAAACGGATACAACAACACTTTAAAGCCCAAAATGTCAAGGAGAAAAGTGTTTTAATGTCACTTCCGGTTTTAAGGAGGTCACTTCCGGTTTGCCACTTCCGGTTTCAGACAATGCCAGTTTCCCAGGTAATTTCAAAGCTTTTTAAGTGCCCTTTCACACTCGTGCGGCTGCGGAGATCGCATTTAATTCGGAGCGCACTGCTCCTTCATTACATGCGATCTCATGTGCGGTGCGAACTTCAGCCATACACTTTGTATGGCTGAATTCGCACTGCATCCGCACCAAAGACGCACAGGAGGCATTTTTTGAGCCGCATCAAAATCAAATCGCACAGTGGTTCACACTTGTGCGATGCGATTCTGTGCGTACTTGCACATCGCACTGCGATATGCAATCAAACTGGGGGTGTCGTTAACGTTTAATTGACACCCCCTGCGTATCGCATATGGCAGTGGGAACTGCTAGATGCGTGGATGCGATGCGGTAACACGCTGCATATTCGCAGCATTCCCGCATCGCACAAGTGTGAACCGAGCCTAAGACTGAAATCCAGTCATTTTTCATCTCTCTGGTCATTTCTTTGTAAAAGGAAGCAAACACAGGTAAAATGGTCCCAAAATTAAATTTTGCATATTTTGGGGGTTTTGCCCTTAAAATGTTCACATCTTTGGCCAAAGGCTTAGGGAGGCAGAAAATGTGTCAAAACGGGATCAAAAGTCCCCAAAACGGATACAACAACACTTTAAAGCCCAAAATGTCAAGGAGAAAAGTGTTTTAATGTCACTTCCGGTTTTAAGGAGGTCACTTCCGGTTTGCCACTTCCGGTTTCAGACAATGCCAGTTTCCCAGGTAATTTCAAAGCTTTTTAAGTGCCCTTTCACACTCGTGCGGCTGCGGAGATCGCATTTAATTCGGAGCGCACTGCTCCTTCATTACATGCGATCTCATGTGCGGTGCGAATTTCAGCCATACACTTTGTATGGCTGAATTCGCACTGCATCCGCACCAAAGACGCACAGGAGGCATTTTTTGAGCCGCATCAAAATCAAATCGCACAGTGGTTCACACTTGTGCGATGCGATTCTGTGCGTACTTGCAGATCGCACTGCGATATGCAATCAAACTGGGGGTGTCGTTAATGTTTAATTGACACCCCCTGCGTATCGCATATGGCAGTGGGAACTGCTAGATGCGTGGATGCGATGCGGTAACACGCTGCATATTCGCAGCATTCCCGCATCGCACAAGTGTGAACCGAGCCTAAGACTGAAATCCAGCCATTTTTCATCTCTCTGGTCATTTCTTTGTAAAAGGAAGCAAACACAGGTAAAATGGTCCCAAAATTACATTTTGCATATTTTGGGGGTTTTGCCCTTAAAATGTTCACATCTTTGGCCAAAGGCTTAGGGAGGCAGAAAATGTGTCAAAACGGGATCAAAAGTCCCCAAAACGGATACAACAACACTTTAAAGCCCAAAATGTCAAGGAGAAAAGTGTTTTAATGTCACTTCCGGTTTTAAGGAGGTCACTTCCGGTTTCAGACAATGCCAGTTTCCCAGGTAATTTCAAAGCTTTTTAAGTGCCCTTTCACACTCGTGCGGCTGCAGAGATCGCATTTAATTCGGAGCGCACTGCTCCTTCATTACATGCGATCTCATGTGCGGTGCGAACTTCAGCCATACACTTTGTATGGCTGAATTCGCACTGCATCCGCACCAAAGACGCACAGGAGGCATTTTTTGAGCCGCATCAAAATCAAATCGCACAGTGGTTCACACTTGTGCGATGCGATTCTGTGCGTACTTGCACATCGCACTGCGATATGCAATCAAACTGGGGGTGTCGTTAACGTTTAATTGACACCCCCTGCGTATCGCATATGGCAGTGGGAACTGCTAGATGCGTGGATGCGATGCGGTAACACGCTGCATATTCGCAGCGTTCCCACATCGCACAAGTGTGAACCGAGCCTAAGACTGAAATCCAGTCATTTTTCATCTCTCTGGTCATTTCTTTGTAAAAGGAAGCAAACACAGGTAAAATGGTCCCAAAATTACATTTTGCATATTTTGGGGGTTTTGCCCTTAAAATGTTCACACCTTTGGCCAAAGGCTTAGTGAGGCAGAAAATGTGTCAAAACGGGATCAAAAGTCCCCAAAACGGATACAACAACACTTTAAAGCCCAAAATGTCAAGGAGAAAAGTGTTTTAATGTCACTTCCGGTTTTAAGGAGGTCACTTCCGGTTTCAGACAATGCCAGTTTCCCAGGTAATTTCAAAGCTTTTTAAGTGCCCTTTCACACTCGTGCGGCTGCAGAGATCGCATTTAATTCGGAGCGCACTGCTCCTTCATTACATGCGATCTCATGTGCGGTGCGAACTTCAGCCATACACCTTGTATGGCTGAATTCGCACTGCATCCGCACCAAAGACGCACAGGAGGCATTTTTTGAGCCGCATCAAAATCAAATCGCACAGTGGTTCACACTTGTGCGATGCGATTCTGTGCGTACTTGCACATCGCACTGCGATATGCAATCAAACTGGGGGTGTCGTTAACGTTTAATTGACACCCCCTGCGTATCGCATATGGCAGTGGGAACTGCTAGATGCGTGGATGAGATGCGGTAACACGCTGCATATTCGCAGCGTTCCCGCATCGCACAAGTGTGAACCGAGCCTAAGACTGAAATCCAGTCATTTTTCATCTCTCTGGTCATTTCTTTGTAAAAGGAAGCAAACACAGGTAAAATGGTCCCAAAATTAAATTTTGCATATTTTGGGGGTTTTGCCCTTAAAATGTTCACATCTTTGGCCAAAGGCTTAGGGAGGCAGAAAATGTGTCAAAACGGGATCAAAAGTCCCCAAAACGGATACAGCAACACTTTAAAGCCCAAAATGTCAAGGAGAAAAGTGTTTTAATGTCACTTCCGGTTTTAAGGAGGTCACTTCCGGTTTGCCACTTCCGGTTTCAGACAATGCCAGTTTCCCAGGTAATTTCAAAGCTTTTTAAGTGCCCTTTCACACTCGTGCGGCTGCGGAGATCGCATTTAATTCGGAGCGCACTGCTCCTTCATTACATGCGATCTCATGTGCGGTGCGAATTTCAGCCATACACTTTGTATGGCTGAATTCGCACTGCATCCGCACCAAAGACGCACAGGAGGCATTTTTTGAGCCGCATCAAAATCAAATCGCACAGTGGTTCACACTTGTGCGATGCGATTCTGTGCGTACTTGCAGATCGCACTGCGATATGCAATCAAACTGGGGGTGTCGTTAACGTTTAATTGACACCCCCTGCGTATCGCATATGGCAGTGGGAACTGCTAGATGCGTGGATGCGATGCGGTAACACGCTGCATATTCGCAGCGTTCCCGCATCGCACAAGTGTGAACCGAGCCTAAGACTGAAATCCAGTCATTTTTCATCTCTCTGGTCATTTCTTTGTAAAAGGAAGCAAACACAGGTAAAATGGTCCCAAAATTAAATTTTGCATATTTTGGGGGTTTTGCCCTTAAAATGTTCACATCTTTGGCCAAAGGCTTAGGGAGGCAGAAAATGTGTCAAAACGGGATCAAAAGTCCCCAAAACGGATACAACAACACTTTAAAGCCCAAAATGTCAAGGAGAAAAGTGTTTTAATGTCACTTCCGGTTTTAAGGAGGTCACTTCCGGTTTGCCACTTCCGGTTTCAGACAATGCCAGTTTCCCAGGTAATTTCAAAGCTTTTTAAGTGCCCTTTCACACTCGTGCGGCTGCGGAGATCGCATTTAATTCGGAGCGCACTGCTCCTTCATTACATGCGATCTCATGTGCGGTGCGAACTTCAGCCATACACTTTGTATGGCTGAATTCGCACTGCATCCGCACCAAAGACGCACAGGAGGCATTTTTTGAGCCGCATCAAAATCAAATCGCACAGTGGTTCACACTTGTGCGATGCGATTCTGTGCGTACTTGCACATCGCACTGCGATATGCAATCAAACTGGGGGTGTCGTTAACGTTTAATTGACACCCCCTGCGTATCGCATATGGCAGTGGGAACTGCTAGATGCGTGGATGCGATGCGGTAACACGCTGCATATTCGCAGCATTCCCGCATCGCACAAGTGTGAACCGAGCCTAAGACTGAAATCCAGTCATTTTTCATCTCTCTGGTCATTTCTTTGTAAAAGGAAGCAAACACAGGTAAAATGGTCCCAAAATTAAATTTTGCATATTTTGGGGGTTTTGCCCTTAAAATGTTCACATCTTTGGCCAAAGGCTTAGGGAGGCAGAAAATGTGTCAAAACGGGATCAAAAGTCCCCAAAACGGATACAACAACACTTTAAAGCCCAAAATGTCAAGGAGAAAAGTGTTTTAATGTCACTTCCGGTTTTAAGGAGGTCACTTCCGGTTTGCCACTTCCGGTTTCAGACAATGCCAGTTTCCCAGGTAATTTCAAAGCTTTTTAAGTGCCCTTTCACACTCGTGCGGCTGCGGAGATCGCATTTAATTCGGAGCGCACTGCTCCTTCATTACATGCGATCTCATGTGCGGTGCGAATTTCAGCCATACACTTTGTATGGCTGAATTCGCACTGCATCCGCACCAAAGACGCACAGGAGGCATTTTTTGAGCCGCATCAAAATCAAATCGCACAGTGGTTCACACTTGTGCGATGCGATTCTGTGCGTACTTGCAGATCGCACTGCGATATGCAATCAAACTGGGGGTGTCGTTAATGTTTAATTGACACCCCCTGCGTATCGCATATGGCAGTGGGAACTGCTAGATGCGTGGATGCGATGCGGTAACACGCTGCATATTCGCAGCATTCCCGCATCGCACAAGTGTGAACCGAGCCTAAGACTGAAATCCAGCCATTTTTCATCTCTCTGGTCATTTCTTTGTAAAAGGAAGCAAACACAGGTAAAATGGTCCCAAAATTACATTTTGCATATTTTGGGGGTTTTGCCCTTAAAATGTTCACATCTTTGGCCAAAGGCTTAGGGAGGCAGAAAATGTGTCAAAACGGGATCAAAAGTCCCCAAAACGGATACAACAACACTTTAAAGCCCAAAATGTCAAGGAGAAAAGTGTTTTAATGTCACTTCCGGTTTTAAGGAGGTCACTTCCGGTTTCAGACAATGCCAGTTTCCCAGGTAATTTCAAAGCTTTTTAAGTGCCCTTTCACACTCGTGCGGCTGCAGAGATCGCATTTAATTCGGAGCGCACTGCTCCTTCATTACATGCGATCTCATGTGCGGTGCGAACTTCAGCCATACACTTTGTATGGCTGAATTCGCACTGCATCCGCACCAAAGACGCACAGGAGGCATTTTTTGAGCCGCATCAAAATCAAATCGCACAGTGGTTCACACTTGTGCGATGCGATTCTGTGCGTACTTGCACATCGCACTGCGATATGCAATCAAACTGGGGGTGTCGTTAACGTTTAATTGACACCCCCTGCGTATCGCATATGGCAGTGGGAACTGCTAGATGCGTGGATGCGATGCGGTAACACGCTGCATATTCGCAGCGTTCCCACATCGCACAAGTGTGAACCGAGCCTAAGACTGAAATCCAGTCATTTTTCATCTCTCTGGTCATTTCTTTGTAAAAGGAAGCAAACACAGGTAAAATGGTCCCAAAATTAAATTTTGCATATTTTGGGGGTTTTGCCCTTAAAATGTTCACATCTTTGGCCAAAGGCTTAGGGAGGCAGAAAATGTGTCAAAACGGGATCAAAAGTCCCCAAAACGGATACAGCAACACTTTAAAGCCCAAAATGTCAAGGAGAAAAGTGTTTTAATGTCACTTCCGGTTTTAAGGAGGTCACTTCCGGTTTGCCACTTCCGGTTTCAGACAATGCCAGTTTCCCAGGTAATTTCAAAGCTTTTTAAGTGCCCTTTCACACTCGTGCGGCTGCGGAGATCGCATTTAATTCGGAGCGCACTGCTCCTTCATTACATGCGATCTCATGTGCGGTGCGAATTTCAGCCATACACTTTGTATGGCTGAATTCGCACTGCATCCGCACCAAAGACGCACAGGAGGCATTTTTTGAGCCGCATCAAAATCAAATCGCACAGTGGTTCACACTTGTGCGATGCGATTCTGTGCGTACTTGCAGATCGCACTGCGATATGCAATCAAACTGGGGGTGTCGTTAATGTTTAATTGACACCCCCTGCGTATCGCATATGGCAGTGGGAACTGCTAGATGCGTGGATGCGATGCGGTAACATGCTGCATATTCGCAGCATTCCCGCATCGCACAAGTGTGAACCGAGCCTAAGACTGAAATCCAGTCATTTTTCATCTCTCTGGTCATTTCTTTGTAAAAGGAAGCAAACACAGGTAAAATGGTCCCAAAATTACATTTTGCATATTTTGGGGGTTTTGCCCTTAAAATGTTCACATCTTTGGCCAAAGGCTTAGTGAGGCAGAAAATGTGTCAAAACGGGATCAAAAGTCCCCAAAACGGATACAACAACACTTTAAAGCCCAAAATGTCAAGGAGAAATGTCACTTCCGGTTTTAAGGAGGTCACTTCCGGTTTCAGACAATGCCAGTTTCCCAGGTAATTTCAAAGCTTTTTAAGTGCCCTTTCACACTCGTGCGGCTGCAGAGATCGCATTTAATTCGGAGCGCACTGCTCCTTCATTACATGCGATCTCATGTGCGGTGCGAACTTCAGCCATACACTTTGTATGGCTGAATTCGCACTGCATCCGCACCAAAGACGCACAGGAGGCATTTTTTGAGCCGCATCAAAATCAAATCGCACAGTGGTTCACACTTGTGCGATGCGATTCTGTGCGTACTTGCACATCGCACTGCGATATGCAATCAAACTGGGGGTGTCGTTAACGTTTAATTGACACCCCCTGCGTATCGCATATGGCAGTGGGAACTGCTAGATGCGTGGATGAGATGCGGTAACACGCTGCATATTCGCAGCGTTCCCGCATCGCACAAGTGTGAACCGAGCCTAAGACTGAAATCCAGTCATTTTTCATCTCTCTGGTCATTTCTTTGTAAAAGGAAGCAAACACAGGTAAAATGGTCCCAAAATTAAATTTTGCATATTTTGGGGGTTTTGCCCTTAAAATGTTCACATCTTTGGCCAAAGGCTTAGGGAGGCAGAAAATGTGTCAAAACGGGATCAAAAGTCCCCAAAACGGATACAGCAACACTTTAAAGCCCAAAATGTCAAGGAGAAAAGTGTTTTAATGTCACTTCCGGTTTTAAGGAGGTCACTTCCGGTTTGCCACTTCCGGTTTCAGACAATGCCAGTTTCCCAGGTAATTTCAAAGCTTTTTAAGTGCCCTTTCACACTCGTGCGGCTGCGGAGATCCCATTTAATTCGGAGCGCACTGCTCCTTCATTACATGCGATCTCATGTGCGGTGCGAATTTCAGCCATACACTTTGTATGGCTGAATTCGCACTGCATCTGCACCAAAGACGCACAGGAGGCATTTTTTGAGCCGCATCAAAATCAAATCGCACAGTGGTTCACACTTGTGCGATGCGATTCTGTGCGTACTTGCAGATCGCACTGCGATATGCAATCAAACTGGGGGTGTCGTTAACGTTTAATTGACACCCCCTGCGTATCGCATATGGCAGTGGGAACTGCTAGATGCGTGGATGCGATGCGGTAACACGCTGCATATTCGCAGCGTTCCCGCATCGCACAAGTGTGAACCGAGCCTAAGACTGAAATCCAGTCATTTTTCATCTCTCTGGTCATTTCTTTGTAAAAGGAAGCAAACACAGGTAAAATGGTCCCAAAATTAAATTTTGCATATTTTGGGGGTTTTGCCCTTAAAATGTTCACATCTTTGGCCAAAGGCTTAGGGAGGCAGAAAATGTGTCAAAACGGGATCAAAAGTCCCCAAAACGGATACAACAACACTTTAAAGCCCAAAATGTCAAGGAGAAAAGTGTTTTAATGTCACTTCCGGTTTTAAGGAGGTCACTTCCGGTTTGCCACTTCCGGTTTCAGACAATGCCAGTTTCCCAGGTAATTTCAAAGCTTTTTAAGTGCCCTTTCACACTCGTGCGGCTGCGGAGATCGCATTTAATTCGGAGCGCACTGCTCCTTCATTACATGCGATCTCATGTGCGGTGCGAACTTCAGCCATACACTTTGTATGGCTGAATTCGCACTGCATCCGCACCAAAGACGCACAGGAGGCATTTTTTGAGCCGCATCAAAATCAAATCGCACAGTGGTTCACACTTGTGCGATGCGATTCTGTGCGTACTTGCACATCGCACTGCGATATGCAATCAAACTGGGGGTGTCGTTAACGTTTAATTGACACCCCCTGCGTATCGCATATGGCAGTGGGAACTGCTAGATGCGTGGATGCGATGCGGTAACACGCTGCATATTCGCAGCATTCCCGCATCGCACAAGTGTGAACCGAGCCTAAGACTGAAATCCAGTCATTTTTCATCTCTCTGGTCATTTCTTTGTAAAAGGAAGCAAACACAGGTAAAATGGTCCCAAAATTAAATTTTGCATATTTTGGGGGTTTTGCCCTTAAAATGTTCACATCTTTGGCCAAAGGCTTAGGGAGGCAGAAAATGTGTCAAAACGGGATCAAAAGTCCCCAAAACGGATACAACAACACTTTAAAGCCTAAAATGTCAAGGAGAAAAGTGTTTTAATGTCACTTCCGGTTTTAAGGAGGTCACTTCCGGTTTGCCACTTCCGGTTTCAGACAATGCCAGTTTCCCAGGTAATTTCAAAGCTTTTTAAGTGCCCTTTCACACTCGTGCGGCTGCGGAGATCGCATTTAATTCGGAGCGCACTGCTCCTTCATTACATGCGATCTCATGTGCGGTGCGAATTTCAGCCATACACTTTGTATGGCTGAATTCGCACTGCATCCGCACCAAAGACGCACAGGAGGCATTTTTTGAGCCGCATCAAAATCAAATCGCACAGTGGTTCACACTTGTGCGATGCGATTCTGTGCGTACTTGCAGATCGCACTGCGATATGCAATCAAACTGGGGGTGTCGTTAATGTTTAATTGACACCCCCTGCGTATCGCATATGGCAGTGGGAACTGCTAGATGCGTGGATGCGATGCGGTAACACGCTGCATATTCGCAGCATTCCCGCATCGCACAAGTGTGAACCGAGCCTAAGACTGAAATCCAGCCATTTTTCATCTCTCTGGTCATTTCTTTGTAAAAGGAAGCAAACACAGGTAAAATGGTCCCAAAATTACATTTTGCATATTTTGGGGGTTTTGCCCTTAAAATGTTCACATCTTTGGCCAAAGGCTTAGGGAGGCAGAAAATGTGTCAAAACGGGATCAAAAGTCCCCAAAACGGATACAACAACACTTTAAAGCCCAAAATGTCAAGGAGAAAAGTGTTTTAATGTCACTTCCGGTTTTAAGGAGGTCACTTCCGGTTTCAGACAATGCCAGTTTCCCAGGTAATTTCAAAGCTTTTTAAGTGCCCTTTCACACTCGTGCGGCTGCAGAGATCGCATTTAATTCGGAGCGCACTGCTCCTTCATTACATGCGATCTCATGTGCGGTGCGAACTTCAGCCATACACTTTGTATGGCTGAATTCGCACTGCATCCGCACCAAAGACGCACAGGAGGCATTTTTTGAGCCGCATCAAAATCAAATCGCACAGTGGTTCACACTTGTGCGATGCGATTCTGTGCGTACTTGCACATCGCACTGCGATATGCAATCAAACTGGGGGTGTCGTTAACGTTTAATTGACACCCCCTGCGTATCGCATATGGCAGTGGGAACTGCTAGATGCGTGGATGCGATGCGGTAACACGCTGCATATTCGCAGCGTTCCCGCATCGCACAAGTGTGAACCGAGCCTAAGACTGAAATCCAGTCATTTTTCATCTCTCTGGTCATTTCTTTGTAAAAGGAAGCAAACACAGGTAAAATGGTCCCAAAATTAAATTTTGCATATTTTGGGGGTTTTGCCCTTAAAATGTTCACATCTTTGGCCAAAGGCTTAGGGAGGCAGAAAATTTGTCAAAACGGGATCAAAAGTCCCCAAAACGGATACAGCAACACTTTAAAGCCCAAAATGTCAAGGAGAAAAGTGTTTTAATGTCACTTCCGGTTTTAAGGAGGTCACTTCCGGTTTGCCACTTCCGGTTTCAGACAATGCCAGTTTCCCAGGTAATTTCAAAGCTTTTTAAGTGCCCTTTCACACTCGTGCGGCTGCGGAGATCGCATTTAATTCGGAGCGCACTGCTCCTTCATTACATGCGATCTCATGTGCGGTGCGAATTTCAGCCATACACTTTGTATGGCTGAATTCGCACTGCATCCGCACCAAAGACGCACAGGAGGCATTTTTTGAGCCGCATCAAAATCAAATCGCACAGTGGTTTACACTTGTGCGATGCGATTCTGTGCGTACTTGCAGATCGCACTGCGATATGCAATCAAACTGGGGGTGTCGTTAACGTTTAATTGACACCCCCTGCGTATCGCATATGGCAGTGGGAACTGCTAGATGCGTGGATGCGATGCGGTAACACGCTGCATATTCGCAGCGTTCCCACATCGCACAAGTGTGAACCGAGCCTAAGACTGAAATCCAGTCATTTCTCATCTCTCTGGTCATTTCTTTGTAAAAGGAAGCAAACACAGGTAAAATGGTCCCAAAATTACATTTTGCATATTTTGGGGGTTTTGCCCTTAAAATGTTCACATCTTTGGCCAAAGGCTTAGGGAGGCAGAAAATGTGTCAAAACGGGATCAAAAGTCCCCAAAACGGATACAACAACACTTTAAAGCCCAAAATGTCAAGGAGAAAAGTGTTTTAATGTCACTTCCGGTTTTAAGGAGGTCACTTCCGGTTTGCCACTTCCGGTTTCAGACAATGCCAGTTTCCCAGGTAATTTCAAAGCTTTTTAAGTGCCCTTTCACACTCGTGCGGCTGCGGAGATCGCATTTAATTCGGAGCGCACTGCTCCTTCATTACATGCGATCTCATGTGCGGTGCGAATTTCAGCCATACACTTTGTATGGCTGAATTCGCACTGCATCCGCACCAAAGACGCACAGGAGGCATTTTTTGAGCCGCATCAAAATCAAATCGCACAGTGGTTCACACTTGTGCGATGCGATTCTGTGCGTACTTGCACATCGCACTGCGATATGCAATCAAACTGGGGGTGTCGTTAACGTTTAATTGACACCCCCTGCGTATCGCATATGGCAGTGGGAACTGCTAGATGCGTGGATGCGATGCGGTAACACGCTGCATATTCGCAGCGTTCCCACATCGCACAAGTGTGAACCGAGCCTAAGACTGAAATCCAGTCATTTTTCATCTCTCTGGTCATTTCTTTGTAAAAGGAAGCAAACACAGGTAAAATGGTCCCAAAATTAAATTTTGCATATTTTGGGGGTTTTGCCCTTAAAATGTTCACATCTTTGGCCAAAGGCTTAGGGAGGCAGAAATGTGTCAAAACGGGATCAAAAGTCCCCAAAACGGATACAACAACACTTTAAAGCCCAAAATGTCAAGGAGAAAAGTGTTTTAATGTCACTTCCGGTTTTAAGGAGGTCACTTCCGGTTTGCCACTTCCGGTTTCAGACAATGCCAGTTTCCCAGGTAATTTCAAAGCTTTTTAAGTGCCCTTTCACACTCGTGCGGCTGCGGAGATCGCATTTAATTCGGAGCGCACTGCTCCTTCATTACATGCGATCTCATGTGCGGTGCGAATTTCAGCCATACACTTTGTATGGCTGAATTCGCACTGCATCCGCACCAAAGACGCACAGGAGGCATTTTTTGAGCCGCATCAAATCGCACAGTGGTTCACACTTGTGCGATGCGATTCTGTGCGTACTTGCAGATCGCACTGCGATATGCAATCAAACTGGGGGTGTCGTTAATGTTTAATTGACACCCCCTGCGTATCGCATATGGCAGTGGGAACTGCTAGATGCGTGGATGCGATGCGGTAACACGCTGCATATTCGCAGCATTCCCGCATCGCACAAGTGTGAACCGAGCCTAAGACTGAAATCCAGTCATTTTTCATCTCTCTGGTCATTTCTTTGTAAAAGGAAGCAAACACAGGTAAAATGGTCCCAAAATTAAATTTTGCATATTTTGGGGGTTTTGCCCTTAAAATGTTCACATCTTTGGCCAAAGGCTTAGGGAGGCAGAAAATGTGTCAAAACGGGATCAAAAGTCCCCAAAACGGATACAACAACACTTTAAAGCCCAAAATGTCAAGGAGAAAAGTGTTTTAATGTCACTTCCGGTTTTAAGGAGGTCACTTCCGGTTTGCCACTTCCGGTTTCAGACAATGCCAGTTTCCCAGGTAATTTCAAAGCTTTTTAAGTGCCCTTTCACACTCGTGCAAATGCAGAGATCGCATTTAATTTGGAGCGCACTGCTCCTTCATTACATGCGATCTCATGTGCGGTGCGAATTTCAGCCATACACTTTGTATGGCTGAATTCGCACTGCATCCGCACCAAAGACGCACAGGAGGCATTTTTTGAGCCGCATCAAAATCAAATCGCACAATGGTTCACACTTGTGCGATGCGATTCTGTGCGTACTTGCAGATCGCACTGCGATATGCAATCAAACTGGGGGTGTCGTTAACGTTTAATTGACACCCCCTGCGTATCGCATATGGCAGTGGGAACTGCTAGATGCGATGTGGTAACACGCTGCATATTCGCAGCGTTCCCGCATCGCACAAGTGTGAACCAAGCCTAAGACTGAAATCCAGTCATTTTTCATCTCTCTGGTCATTTCTTTGTAAAAGGAAGCAAACACAGGTAAAATGGTCCCAAAATAAAATTTTGCATATTTTGGGGGTTTTGCCCTTAAAATGTTCACATCTTTGGCCAAAGGCTTAGGGAGGCAGAAAATGTGTCAAAACGGGATCAAAAGTCCCCATAACGGATACAACAACACTTTAAAGCCCAAAATGTCAAGGAGAAAAGTGTTTTAATGTCACTTCCGGTTTTAAGGAGGTCACTTCCGGTTTGCCACTTCCGGTTTCAGACAATGCCAGTTTCCCAGGTAATTTCAAAGCTTTTTAAGTGCCCTTTCACACTCGTGCGGCTGCAGAGATCGCATTTAATTTGGAGCGCACTGCTCCTTCATTACATGCGATCTCATGTGCGGTGCGAATTTCAGCCATACACTTTGTATGGCTGAATTCGCACTGCATCCGCACCAAAAACGCACAGGAGGCATTTTTTGAGCCGCATCAAAATCAAATCGCACAATGGTTCACACTTGTGCGATGCGATTCTGTGCGTACTTGCAGATCGCACTGCGATATGCAATCAAACTGGGGGTGTTGTTAACTTTTAATTGACACCCCCTGCGTATCGCATATGGCAGTGGGAACTGCTAGATGCGTGGATGAGATGCGGTAACACGCTGCATATTCGCAGCGTTCCCGCATCGCACAAGTGTGAACCGAGCCTAAGACTGAAATCCAGTCATTTTTCATCTCTCTGGTCATTTCTTTGTAAAAGGAAGCAAACACAGGTAAAATGGTCCCAAAATTAAATTTTGCATATTTTGGGGGTTTTGCCCTTAAAATGTTCACATCTTTGGCCAAAGGCTTAGGGAGGCAGAAAATGTGTCAAAACGGGATCAAAAGTCCCCAAAACGGATACAACAACACTTTAAAGCCTAAAATGTCAAGGAGAAAAGTGTTTTAATGTCACTTCCGGTTTTAAGGAGGTCACTTCCGGTTTGCCACTTCCGGTTTCAGACAATGCCAGTTTCCCAGGTAATTTCAAAGCTTTTTAAGTGCCCTTTCACACTCGTGCGGCTGCGGAGATCGCATTTAATTCGGAGCGCACTGCTCCTTCATTACATGCGATCTCATGTGCGGTGCGAATTTCAGCCATACACTTTGTATGGCTGAATTCGCACTGCATCCGCACCAAAGACGCACAGGAGGCATTTTTTGAGCCGCATCAAAATCAAATCGCACAGTGGTTCACACTTGTGCGATGCGATTCTGTGCGTACTTGCAGATCGCACTGCGATATGCAATCAAACTGGGGGTGTCGTTAATGTTTAATTGACACCCCCTGCGTATCGCATATGGCAGTGGGAACTGCTAGATGCGTGGATGCGATGCGGTAACACGCTGCATATTCGCAGCATTCCCGCATCGCACAAGTGTGAACCGAGCCTAAGACTGAAATCCAGCCATTTTTCATCTCTCTGGTCATTTCTTTGTAAAAGGAAGCAAACACAGGTAAAATGGTCCCAAAATTACATTTTGCATATTTTGGGGGTTTTGCCCTTAAAATGTTCACATCTTTGGCCAAAGGCTTAGGGAGGCAGAAAATGTGTCAAAACGGGATCAAAAGTCCCCAAAACGGATACAACAACACTTTAAAGCCCAAAATGTCAAGGAGAAAAGTGTTTTAATGTCACTTCCGGTTTTAAGGAGGTCACTTCCGGTTTCAGACAATGCCAGTTTCCCAGGTAATTTCAAAGCTTTTTAAGTGCCCTTTCACACTCGTGCGGCTGCAGAGATCGCATTTAATTCGGAGCGCACTGCTCCTTCATTACATGCGATCTCATGTGCGGTGCGAACTTCAGCCATACACTTTGTATGGCTGAATTCGCACTGCATCCGCACCAAAGACGCACAGGAGGCATTTTTTGAGCCGCATCAAAATCAAATCGCACAGTGGTTCACACTTGTGCGATGCGATTCTGTGCGTACTTGCACATCGCACTGCGATATGCAATCAAACTGGGGGTGTCGTTAACGTTTAATTGACACCCCCTGCGTATCGCATATGGCAGTGGGAACTGCTAGATGCGTGGATGCGATGCGGTAACACGCTGCATATTCGCAGCGTTCCCGCATCGCACAAGTGTGAACCGAGCCTAAGACTGAAATCCAGTCATTTTTCATCTCTCTGGTCATTTCTTTGTAAAAGGAAGCAAACACAGGTAAAATGGTCCCAAAATTAAATTTTGCATATTTTGGGGGTTTTGCCCTTAAAATGTTCACATCTTTGGCCAAAGGCTTAGGGAGGCAGAAAATGTGTCAAAACGGGATCAAAAGTCCCCAAAACGGATACAGCAACACTTTAAAGCCCAAAATGTCAAGGAGAAAAGTGTTTTAATGTCACTTCCGGTTTTAAGGAGGTCACTTCCGGTTTGCCACTTCCGGTTTCAGACAATGCCAGTTTCCCAGGTAATTTCAAAGCTTTTTAAGTGCCCTTTCACACTCGTGCGGCTGCGGAGATCGCATTTAATTCGGAGCGCACTGCTCCTTCATTACATGCGATCTCATGTGCGGTGCGAATTTCAGCCATACACTTTGTATGGCTGAATTCGCACTGCATCCGCACCAAAGACGCACAGGAGGCATTTTTTGAGCCGCATCAAAATCAAATCGCACAGTGGTTTACACTTGTGCGATGCGATTCTGTGCGTACTTGCAGATCGCACTGCGATATGCAATCAAACTGGGGGTGTCGTTAACGTTTAATTGACACCCCCTGCGTATCGCATATGGCAGTGGGAACTGCTAGATGCGTGGATGCGATGCGGTAACACGCTGCATATTCGCAGCGTTCCCACATCGCACAAGTGTGAACCGAGCCTAAGACTGAAATCCAGTCATTTCTCATCTCTCTGGTCATTTCTTTGTAAAAGGAAGCAAACACAGGTAAAATGGTCCCAAAATTACATTTTGCATATTTTGGGGGTTTTG
>NW_028119603.1:0-54922 GCF_965119305.1 Pelophylax lessonae | reverse complement strand
CCTGGGTGGAATCTCAGTCTCAATGTATAGAGATCTCCTGGGTGGGATCTCAGTGTCAATGTATAGAGATCTCCTGGGTGGGATCTCAATGTCAATGTATAGAGACCTCCTGGGTGGAATCTCAGTATCAATGTATAGAGATCTCCTGGGTTGGATCTCAGTGTCAATGTATAGAGATCTCCTGGGTGGGATCTCAGGGTCAATGTATAGAGACCTCCTGGGTGGAATCTCAGTGTCAATGTACAGAGATCTCCTGGGTGGGATCTCAGTGTCAATGTATAGAGACCTCCTGGGTGGGATCTCAGTGTCAATGTATAGAGACCTCCTGGGTGGAATCTCAGTATCAATGTATAGAGATCTCCTGGGTTGGATCTCAATGTCAATGTATAGAGACCTCCTGGGTGGGATCTCATTGTCATTGTACAGAGACCTCCTGGGTGGGATCTCAGTGTCAATGTATAGAGATCTCCTGGATGGGATCTCGGTGTCAATGTATAGAGACCTCCTGGGTGGAATCTCAGTATCAATGTATAGAGATCTCCTGGGTGGGATCTCAATGTCAATGTATAGAGACCTCCTGGGTGGGATCTCATTGTCATTGTACAGAGACCTCCTGGGTGGGATCTCAGTGTCAATGTATAGAGACCTCCTGGGTGGGATCTCAGTGTCAATGTACAGAAAACTCCTGGGTGGGATCTCAGTGTCAATGTATAGAGATCTCCTGGGTGGGATCTCAGTGTCAATGTATAGAGACCTCCTGGGTGGGATCTCAGTGTCATTGTACAGAGACCTCCTGGGTGGGATCTCAGTGTCAATGTATAGAGATCTCCTGGGTGGGATCTCAGTGTCAATGTATAGAGATCTCCTGGGTGGGATCTCAGTGTCAATGTATAGAGATCTCCTGGGTGGGATCTCAGGGTCAATGTATAGAGACCTCCTGGGTGGAATCTCAGTGTCAATGTACAGAGATCTCCTGGGTGGGATCTCAGTGTCAATGTATAGAGACCTCCTGGGTGGGATCTCAGTGTCAATGTATAGAGACCTCCTGGGTGGGATCTCAGTGTCAATGTATAGAGATCTCCTGGGTGGGATCTCAGTGTCAATGTATAGAGACCTCCTGTGTGGGATCTCAGTGTCAATGTACAGAAAACTCCTGGGTGGGATCTCAGTGTCAATGTATAGAGATCTCCTGGGTGGGATCTCAGTGTCATTGTATAGAGACCTCCTGGGTGGAATCTCAGTGTCAATGTATAGAGACCTCCTGGGTGGGATCTCAGTGTCAATGTATAGAGACCTCCTGGGTGGAATCTCAGTGTCAATGTATAGAGACCTCCTGGGTGGGATCTCAGTGTCAATGTATAGAGACCTCCTGGGTGGAATCTCAGTGTCAATGTATAGAGATCTCCTGGGTGGGATCTCAGTGTCAATGTATAGAGATCTCCTGGGTGGGATCTCAATGTCAATGTATAGAGACCTCCTGGGTGGAATCTCAGTATCAATGTATAGAGATCTCCTGGGTTGGATCTCAGTGTCAATGTATAGAGATCTCCTGGGTGGGATCTCAGTGTCAATGTATAGAGACCTCCTGGGTGGGATCTCAGTGTCAATGTATAGAGACCTCCTGGGTGGGATCTCAGTGTCAATGTATAGAGACCTCCTGGGTGGAATCTCAGTATCAATGTATAGAGATCTCCTGGGTTGGATCTCAATGTCAATGTATAGAGACCTCCTGGGTGGGATCTCATTGTCATTGTACAGAGACCTCCTGGGTGGGATCTCAGTGTCAATGTATAGAGATCTCCTGGATGGGATCTCGGTGTCAATGTATAGAGACCTCCTGGGTGGAATCTCAGTATCAATGTATAGAGATCTCCTGGGTGGGATCTCAATGTCAATGTATAGAGACCTCCTGGGTGGGATCTCATTGTCATTGTACAGAGACCTCCTGGGTGGGATCTCAGTGTCAATGTATAGAGACCTCCTGGGTGGGATCTCAGTGTCAATGTACAGAAAACTCCTGGGTGGGATCTCAGTGTCAATGTATAGAGATCTCCTGGGTGGGATCTCAGTGTCAATGTATAGAGACCTCCTGGGTGGGATCTCAGTGTCATTGTACAGAGACCTCCTGGGTGGGATCTCAGTGTCAATGTACAGAAAACTCCTGGGTGGGATCTCAGTGTCAATGTACAGAAAACTCCTGGGTGGGATCTCAGTGTCAATGTATAGAGATCTCCTGGGTGGGATCTCAGTGTCAATGTATAGAGACCTCCTGTGTGGGATCTCAGTGTCAATGTACAGAAAACTCCTGGGTGGGATCTCAGTGTCAATGTATAGAGATCTCCTGGGTGGGATCTCAGTGTCATTGTATAGAGACCTCCTGGGTGGAATCTCAGTGTCAATGTATAGAGACCTCCTGGGTGGGATCTCAGTGTCAATGTATAGAGACCTCCTGGGTGGAATCTCAGTGTCAATGTATAGAGACCTCCTGGGTGGGATCTCAGTGTCAATGTATAGAGACCTCCTGGGTGGAATCTCAGTGTCAATGTATAGAGATCTCCTGGGTGGGATCTCAGTGTCAATGTATAGAGATCTCCTGGGTGGGATCTCAATGTAAATGTATAGAGACCTCCTGGGTGGAATCTCAGTATCAATGTATAGAGATCTCCTGGGTTGGATCTCAGTGTCAATGTATAGAGATCTCCTGGGTGGGATCTCAGGGTCAATGTATAGAGACCTCCTGGGTGGAATCTCAGTGTCAATGTACAGAGATCTCCTGGGTGGGATCTCAGTGTCAATGTATAGAGACCTCCTGGGTGGGATCTCAGTGTCAATGTATAGAGACCTCCTGGGTGGAATCTCAGTATCAATGTATAGAGATCTCCTGGGTTGGATCTCAATGTCAATGTATAGAGACCTCCTGGGTGGGATCTCATTGTCATTGTACAGAGACCTCCTGGGTGGGATCTCAGTGTCAATGTATAGAGATCTCCTGGATGGGATCTCGGTGTCAATGTATAGAGACCTCCTGGGTGGAATCTCAGTATCAATGTATAGAGATCTCCTGGGTGGGATCTCAATGTCAATGTATAGAGACCTCCTGGGTGGGATCTTATTGTCATTGTACAGAGACCTCCTGGGTGGGATCTCAGTGTCAATGTATAGAGACCTCCTGGGTGGGATCTCAGTGTCAATGTACAGAAAACTCCTGGGTGGGATCTCAGTGTCAATGTATAGAGATCTCCTGGGTGGGATCTCAGTGTCAATGTATAGAGACCTCCTGGGTGGGATCTCAGTGTCATTGTACAGAGACCTCCTGGGTGGGATCTCAGTGTCAATGTACAGAAAACTCCTGGGTGGGATCTCAGTGTCAATGTACAGAAAACTCCTGGGTGGGATCTCAGTGTCAATGTATAGAGATCTCCTGGGTGGGATCTCAGTGTCAATGTATAGAGACCTCCTGTGTGGGATCTCAGTGTCAATGTACCGAAAACTCCTGGGTGGGATCTCATTGTCAATGTATAGAGATCTCCTGGGTGGGATCTCAGTGTCATTGTACAGAGACCTCCTGGGTGGGATCTCAGTGTCATTGTACAGAAAACTCCTGGGTGGGATCTCAGTGTCAATGTATAGAGACCTCCTGGGTGGGATCTCAGTGTCAATGTATAGAGACCTCCTGGGTGGGATCTCAATGTCAATGTATAGAGACCTCCTGGGTGGGATCTCAGTGTCAATGTATAGAGACCTCCTGGGTGGGATCTCAGTGTCAATGTATAGAGATCTCCTGGGTGGGATCTCAGTGTCAATGTACAGAGACCTCCTGGGTGGGATCTCGGTGTCAATGTACAGAGACCTCCTGGGTGGGATCTCGGTGTCAATATACAGAGACCTCCTGGGTGGGATCTCAGTGTCAATGTATAGAGATCTCCTGGGTGGGATCTCAGTGTCAATGTATAGAGACCTCCTGGGTGGGATCTCCTTGTCAATGTACAGAGACCTCCTGGGTGGGATCTCAGTGTCAATGTATAGAGATCTCCTGGGTGGGATCTCGGCGTCAATGTATAGAGACCTCCTGGGTGGGATCTCGGCGTCAATGTATAGAGACCTCCTGGGTGGGATCTCAGTGTCAATGTATAGAGACCTCCTGGGTGGGATCTCAGTGTCAATATATAGAGACCTCCTGGGTGGGATCTCAGTGTCAATGTATAGAGACCTCCTGGGTGGGATCTCAGTGTCAATGTATAGAGACCTCCTGGGTGGGATCTCAGTGTCAATGTATAGAGATCTCCTGGATGGGATCTCGGCGTCAATGTATAGAGACCTCCTTGGTGGGATCTCAGTGTCAATGTATAGAGACCTCCTGGGTGGGATCTCAGTGTCAATGTATAGAGACCTCCTGGGTGGGATCTTACTATCAATGTAAAGAGATCTCCTGGATGGGATCTCGGTGTCAATGTATAGAGACCTCCTGGGTGGAATCTCAGTGTCAATGTATAGAGATCTCCTGGGTGGGATCTCAGGGTCAATGTATAGAGACCTCCTGGGTGGAATCTCAGTGTCAATGTATAGAGATCTCCTGGGAGGGATCTCAGTGTCAATGTATAGAGATCTCCTGGGAGGGATCTCAGTGTCAATGTATAGAGATCTCCTGGGAGGGATCTCAGTGTCAATGTATAGAGATCTCCTGGGTGGGATCTCGGTGTCAATGTATAGAGACCTCCTGGGTGGGATCTCAGTGTCAATGTACAGAGACCTCCTGGGTGGGATCTCGGTGTCAATGTATAGAGAATTCCTGGGTGGGATCTCAGTGTCAATATATAGAGACCTCCTGGGTGGGATCTCGGTGTCAATGTATAGAGATCTCCTGGATGGGATCTCGGCGTCAATGTATAGAGACCTCCTGGGTGGGATCTCAGTGTCAATGTATAGAGACCTCCTGGGTGGGATCTTAGTGTCAATGTACAGAGACCTCCTGGGTGGGATCTCGGTGTCAATGTACAGAGACCTCCTGGGTGGGATCTCAGTGTCAATGTACAGAGACCTCCTGGGTGGGATCTCAATGTCAATGTATAGAGACCTCCTGGGTGGGATCTCAGTGTCAATGTATGGAGATCTCCTGGGAGGGATCTCAGTGTCAATGTACAGAGACCTCCTGGGTGGGATCTCAGTGTCAATGTATAGAGACCTCCTGGGTGGGATCTCAATGTCAATGTATAGAGACCTCCTGGGTGGGATCTCAGTGTCAATGTATAGAGATCTCCTGGGAGGGATCTCAGTGTCAATGTACAGAGACCTCCTGGGTGGGATCTCAGTGTCAATGTATACAGATCTCCTGGATGGGATCACGGTGTCAATGTATAGAGATCTCCTGGGTGGGATCTCGGTGTCAATGTATAGAGATCTCCTGGGAGGGATCTCAGTGTCAATGTATAGAGACCTCCTGGGTGGGATCTCAGTGTCAATGTATAGAGATCTCCTGGGTGGGATCTCAGTGTCAATGTACAGAGACCTCCTGGGTGGGATCTCGGTGTCAATGTACAGAGACCTCCTGGGTGGGATCTCGGTGTCAATGTACAGAGACCTCCTGGGTGGGATCTCAGTGTCAATGCATAGAGATCTCCTGGGTGGGATCTCAGTGTCAATGTATAGAGATCTCCTGGGTGGGATCTCAGTGTCAATGTATAGAGACCTCCTGGGTGGGATCTCGGTGTCAATGTACAGAGACCTCCTGGGTGGGATCTCGGTGTCAATGTACAGAGACCTCCTGGGTGGGATCTCGGTGTCAATGTACAGAGACCTCCTGTGTGGGATCTCAGTGTCAATGTACAGAAAACTCCTGGGTGGGATCTCAGTGTCAATGTATAGAGACCTCCTGGGTGGGATCTCGGTGTCAATGTACAGAGACCTCCTGGGTGGGATCTCAGTGTCAATGTATAGAGATCTCCTGGGTGGGATCTCAGTGTCAATGTATAGAGATATCCTGGGTGGGATCTCAGTGTCAATGTATAGAGACCTCCTGGGTGGGATCTCGGTGTCAATGTACAGAGACCTCCTGGGTGGGATCTCAGTGTCAATGTATAGAGATCTCCTGGGTGGGATCTCGGCGTCAATGTATAGAGACCTCCTGGATGGGATCTCAGTGTCAATGTATAGAGACCTCCTGGGTGGGATCTCAGTGTCAATATATAGAGACCTCCTGGGTGGGATCTCAGTGTCAATGTATAGAGATCTCCTGGATGGGATCTCGGCGTCAATGTATAGAGACCTCCTGGGTGGGATCTCGGTGTCAATGTATAGAGACCTCCTGGGTGGGATCTCAGTGCCAATGTAAAGAGACCTCCTGGGTGGGATCTTACTATCAATGTATAGAGATCTCCTGGATGGGATCTCGGTGTCAATGTATAGAGACCTCCTGGGTGAAATCTCAGTGTCATTGTATAGAGATCTCCTGGGGATGGATCTCAGGGTCAATGTATAGAGACCTCCTGGGTGGAATCTCAGTGTCAATGTACAGAGACCTCCTGGGTGGGATCTCAATGTCAATGTATAGAGACCTCCTGGGTGGGATCTCAATGTCAATGTATAGAGAACTCCTGGGTGGGATCTCAGTGTCAATGTATAGAGACCTCCTGAGTGGGATCTCAGTGTCAATGTATAGAGATCTCCTGGGTGGGATCTCAGTGTCAATGTATAGAGATCTCCTGGGTGGGATCTCAGTGTCAATGTATAGAAATCTCCTGGGTGGGATCTCAGTGTCAATGTATAGAGATCTCCTGGGTGGGATCTCAGTGTCAATGTATAGAGACCTCCTGGGTGGGATCTCAATGTCAATGTATAGAGAACTCCTGGGTGGGATCTCAGTGTCAATGTATAGAGACCTCCTGAGTGGGATCTCAGTGTCAATGTATAGAGATCTCCTGGGTGGGATCTCAGTGTCAATGTATAGAGATCTCCTGGGTGGGATCTCAGTGTCAATGTATAGAAATCTCCTGGGTGGGATCTCAGTGTCAATGTATAGAGAACTCCTGGGTGGGATCTCAGTGTCAATGTATAGAGACCTCCTGGGTGGGATCTCAATGTCAATGTATAGAGAACTCCTGGGTGGGATCTCAGTGTCAATGTATAGAGACCTCCTGAGTGGGATCTCAGTGTCAATGTATAGAGATCTCCTGGGTGGGATCTCAGTGTCAATGTATAGAGATCTCCTGGGTGGGATCTCAGTGTCAATGTATAGAAAACTCCTGGGTGGGATCTCAGTGTCAATGTATAGAGATCTCCTGGGTGGGATCTCGGTGTCAATGTACAGAGACCTCCTGGGTGAGATCTCAATGTCAATGTATAGAGACCTCCTAGGTGGGATCTCTGTGTCAATGTATAGAGACCTCCTGGGTGGGATCTCAGTGTCAATGTATAGAGACCTCCTGGGTGGGATCTCAGTGTCAATGTATAGAGATCTCCTGGGTGGGATCTCAGTGTCAATGTATAGAGACCTCCTGGGTGGGATCTCGGTGTCAATGTACAGAGACCTCCTGGGTGGGATCTCAGTGTCAATGTATAGAGACCTCCTGTGTGGGATCTCAGTGTCAATGTACAGAAAACTCCTGGGTGGGATCTCAGTGTCAATGTATAGAGATCTCCTGGGTGGGATCTCAGTGTCATTGTATAGAGACCTCCTGGGTGGAATCTCAGTGTCAATGTATAGAGACCTCCTGGGTGGGATCTCAGTGTCAATGTATAGAGACCTCCTGGGTGGAATCTCAGTGTCAATGTATAGAGACCTCCTGGGTGGGATCTCAGTGTCAATGTATAGAGACCTCCTGGGTGGAATCTCAGTGTCAATGTATAGAGATCTCCTGGGTGGGATCTCAGTGTCAATGTATAGAGATCTCCTGGGTGGGATCTCAATGTCAATGTATAGAGACCTCCTGGGTGGAATCTCAGTATCAATGTATAGAGATCTCCTGGGTTGGATCTCAGTGTCAATGTATAGAGATCTCCTGGGTGGGATCTCAGTGTCAATGTATAGAGACCTCCTGGGTGGGATCTCAGTGTCAATGTATAGAGACCTCCTGGGTGGGATCTCAGTGTCAATGTATAGAGACCTCCTGGGTGGAATCTCAGTATCAATGTATAGAGATCTCCTGGGTTGGATCTCAATGTCAATGTATAGAGACCTCCTGGGTGGGATCTCATTGTCATTGTACAGAGACCTCCTGGGTGGGATCTCAGTGTCAATGTATAGAGATCTCCTGGATGGGATCTCGGTGTCAATGTATAGAGACCTCCTGGGTGGAATCTCAGTATCAATGTATAGAGATCTCCTGGGTGGGATCTCAATGTCAATGTATAGAGACCTCCTGGGTGGGATCTCATTGTCATTGTACAGAGACCTCCTGGGTGGGATCTCAGTGTCAATGTATAGAGACCTCCTGGGTGGGATCTCAGTGTCAATGTACAGAAAACTCCTGGGTGGGATCTCAGTGTCAATGTATAGAGATCTCCTGGGTGGGATCTCAGTGTCAATGTATAGAGACCTCCTGGGTGGGATCTCAGTGTCATTGTACAGAGACCTCCTGGGTGGGATCTCAGTGTCAATGTACAGAAAACTCCTGGGTGGGATCTCAGTGTCAATGTACAGAAAACTCCTGGGTGGGATCTCAGTGTCAATGTATAGAGATCTCCTGGGTGGGATCTCAGTGTCAATGTATAGAGACCTCCTGTGTGGGATCTCAGTGTCAATGTACAGAAAACTCCTGGGTGGGATCTCAGTGTCAATGTATAGAGATCTCCTGGGTGGGATCTCAGTGTCATTGTATAGAGACCTCCTGGGTGGAATCTCAGTGTCAATGTATAGAGACCTCCTGGGTGGGATCTCAGTGTCAATGTATAGAGACCTCCTGGGTGGGATCTCAGTGTCAATGTATAGAGACCTCCTGGGTGGAATCTCAGTGTCAATGTATAGAGACCTCCTGGGTGGGATCTCAGTGTCAATGTATAGAGACCTCCTGGGTGGAATCTCAGTGTCAATGTATAGAGATCTCCTGGGTGGGATCTCAGTGTCAATGTATAGAGATCTCCTGGGTGGGATCTCAATGTAAATGTATAGAGACCTCCTGGGTGGAATCTCAGTATCAATGTATAGAGATCTCCTGGGTTGGATCTCAGTGTCAATGTATAGAGATCTCCTGGGTGGGATCTCAGGGTCAATGTATAGAGACCTCCTGGGTGGAATCTCAGTGTCAATGTACAGAGATCTCCTGGGTGGGATCTCAGTGTCAATGTATAGAGACCTCCTGGGTGGGATCTCAGTGTCAATGTATAGAGACCTCCTGGGTGGAATCTCAGTATCAATGTATAGAGATCTCCTGGGTTGGATCTCAATGTCAATGTATAGAGACCTCCTGGGTGGGATCTCATTGTCATTGTACAGAGACCTCCTGGGTGGGATCTCAGTGTCAATGTATAGAGATCTCCTGGATGGGATCTCGGTGTCAATGTATAGAGACCTCCTGGGTGGAATCTCAGTATCAATGTATAGAGATCTCCTGGGTGGGATCTCAATGTCAATGTATAGAGACCTCCTGGGTGGGATCTCATTGTCATTGTACAGAGACCTCCTGGGTGGGATCTCAGTGTCAATGTATAGAGACCTCCTGGGTGGGATCTCAGTGTCAATGTACAGAAAACTCCTGGGTGGGATCTCAGTGTCAATGTATAGAGATCTCCTGGGTGGGATCTCAGTGTCAATGTATAGAGACCTCCTGGGTGGGATCTCAGTGTCATTGTACAGAGACCTCCTGGGTGGGATCTCAGTGTCAATGTACAGAAAACTCCTGGGTGGGATCTCAGTGTCAATGTACAGAAAACTCCTGGGTGGGATCTCAGTGTCAATGTATAGAGATCTCCTGGGTGGGATCTCAGTGTCAATGTATAGAGACCTCCTGTGTGGGATCTCAGTGTCAATGTACCGAAAACTCCTGGGTGGGATCTCATTGTCAATGTATAGAGATCTCCTGGGTGGGATCTCAGTGTCATTGTACAGAGACCTCCTGGGTGGGATCTCAGTGTCATTGTACAGAAAACTCCTGGGTGGGATCTCAGTGTCAATGTATAGAGACCTCCTGGGTGGGATCTCAGTGTCAATGTATAGAGACCTCCTGGGTGGGATCTCAATGTCAATGTATAGAGACCTCCTGGGTGGGATCTCAGTGTCAATGTATAGAGACCTCCTGGGTGGGATCTCAGTGTCAATGTATAGAGATCTCCTGGGTGGGATCTCAGTGTCAATGTACAGAGACCTCCTGGGTGGGATCTCGGTGTCAATGTACAGAGACCTCCTGGGTGGGATCTCGGTGTCAATATACAGAGACCTCCTGGGTGGGATCTCAGTGTCAATGTATAGAGATCTCCTGGGTGGGATCTCAGTGTCAATGTATAGAGACCTCCTGGGTGGGATCTCCTTGTCAATGTACAGAGACCTCCTGGGTGGGATCTCAGTGTCAATGTATAGAGATCTCCTGGGTGGGATCTCGGCGTCAATGTATAGAGACCTCCTGGGTGGGATCTCGGCGTCAATGTATAGAGACCTCCTGGGTGGGATCTCAGTGTCAATGTATAGAGACCTCCTGGGTGGGATCTCAGTGTCAATATATAGAGACCTCCTGGGTGGGATCTCAGTGTCAATGTATAGAGACCTCCTGGGTGGGATCTCAGTGTCAATGTATAGAGACCTCCTGGGTGGGATCTCAGTGTCAATGTATAGAGATCTCCTGGATGGGATCTCGGCGTCAATGTATAGAGACCTCCTTGGTGGGATCTCAGTGTCAATGTATAGAGACCTCCTGGGTGGGATCTCAGTGTCAATGTATAGAGACCTCCTGGGTGGGATCTTACTATCAATGTAAAGAGATCTCCTGGATGGGATCTCGGTGTCAATGTATAGAGACCTCCTGGGTGGAATCTCAGTGTCAATGTATAGAGATCTCCTGGGTGGGATCTCAGGGTCAATGTATAGAGACCTCCTGGGTGGAATCTCAGTGTCAATGTATAGAGATCTCCTGGGAGGGATCTCAGTGTCAATGTATAGAGATCTCCTGGGAGGGATCTCAGTGTCAATGTATAGAGATCTCCTGGGAGGGATCTCAGTGTCAATGTATAGAGATCTCCTGGGTGGGATCTCGGTGTCAATGTATAGAGACCTCCTGGGTGGGATCTCAGTGTCAATGTACAGAGACCTCCTGGGTGGGATCTCGGTGTCAATGTATAGAGAATTCCTGGGTGGGATCTCAGTGTCAATATATAGAGACCTCCTGGGTGGGATCTCGGTGTCAATGTATAGAGATCTCCTGGATGGGATCTCGGCGTCAATGTATAGAGACCTCCTGGGTGGGATCTCAGTGTCAATGTATAGAGACCTCCTGGGTGGGATCTTAGTGTCAATGTACAGAGACCTCCTGGGTGGGATCTCGGTGTCAATGTACAGAGACCTCCTGGGTGGGATCTCAGTGTCAATGTACAGAGACCTCCTGGGTGGGATCTCAATGTCAATGTATAGAGACCTCCTGGGTGGGATCTCAGTGTCAATGTATGGAGATCTCCTGGGAGGGATCTCAGTGTCAATGTACAGAGACCTCCTGGGTGGGATCTCAGTGTCAATGTATAGAGACCTCCTGGGTGGGATCTCAATGTCAATGTATAGAGACCTCCTGGGTGGGATCTCAGTGTCAATGTATAGAGATCTCCTGGGAGGGATCTCAGTGTCAATGTACAGAGACCTCCTGGGTGGGATCTCAGTGTCAATGTATACAGATCTCCTGGATGGGATCACGGTGTCAATGTATAGAGATCTCCTGGGTGGGATCTCGGTGTCAATGTATAGAGATCTCCTGGGAGGGATCTCAGTGTCAATGTATAGAGACCTCCTGGGTGGGATCTCAGTGTCAATGTATAGAGATCTCCTGGGTGGGATCTCAGTGTCAATGTACAGAGACCTCCTGGGTGGGATCTCGGTGTCAATGTACAGAGACCTCCTGGGTGGGATCTCGGTGTCAATGTACAGAGACCTCCTGGGTGGGATCTCAGTGTCAATGCATAGAGATCTCCTGGGTGGGATCTCAGTGTCAATGTATAGAGATCTCCTGGGTGGGATCTCAGTGTCAATGTATAGAGACCTCCTGGGTGGGATCTCGGTGTCAATGTACAGAGACCTCCTGGGTGGGATCTCGGTGTCAATGTACAGAGACCTCCTGGGTGGGATCTCGGTGTCAATGTACAGAGACCTCCTGTGTGGGATCTCAGTGTCAATGTACAGAAAACTCCTGGGTGGGATCTCAGTGTCAATGTATAGAGACCTCCTGGGTGGGATCTCGGTGTCAATGTACAGAGACCTCCTGGGTGGGATCTCAGTGTCAATGTATAGAGATCTCCTGGGTGGGATCTCAGTGTCAATGTATAGAGATATCCTGGGTGGGATCTCAGTGTCAATGTATAGAGACCTCCTGGGTGGGATCTCGGTGTCAATGTACAGAGACCTCCTGGGTGGGATCTCAGTGTCAATGTATAGAGATCTCCTGGGTGGGATCTCGGCGTCAATGTATAGAGACCTCCTGGATGGGATCTCAGTGTCAATGTATAGAGACCTCCTGGGTGGGATCTCAGTGTCAATATATAGAGACCTCCTGGGTGGGATCTCAGTGTCAATGTATAGAGATCTCCTGGATGGGATCTCGGCGTCAATGTATAGAGACCTCCTGGGTGGGATCTCGGTGTCAATGTATAGAGACCTCCTGGGTGGGATCTCAGTGCCAATGTAAAGAGACCTCCTGGGTGGGATCTTACTATCAATGTATAGAGATCTCCTGGATGGGATCTCGGTGTCAATGTATAGAGACCTCCTGGGTGAAATCTCAGTGTCATTGTATAGAGATCTCCTGGGGATGGATCTCAGGGTCAATGTATAGAGACCTCCTGGGTGGAATCTCAGTGTCAATGTACAGAGACCTCCTGGGTGGGATCTCAATGTCAATGTATAGAGACCTCCTGGGTGGGATCTCAATGTCAATGTATAGAGAACTCCTGGGTGGGATCTCAGTGTCAATGTATAGAGACCTCCTGAGTGGGATCTCAGTGTCAATGTATAGAGATCTCCTGGGTGGGATCTCAGTGTCAATGTATAGAGATCTCCTGGGTGGGATCTCAGTGTCAATGTATAGAAATCTCCTGGGTGGGATCTCAGTGTCAATGTATAGAGATCTCCTGGGTGGGATCTCAGTGTCAATGTATAGAGACCTCCTGGGTGGGATCTCAATGTCAATGTATAGAGAACTCCTGGGTGGGATCTCAGTGTCAATGTATAGAGACCTCCTGAGTGGGATCTCAGTGTCAATGTATAGAGATCTCCTGGGTGGGATCTCAGTGTCAATGTATAGAGATCTCCTGGGTGGGATCTCAGTGTCAATGTATAGAAATCTCCTGGGTGGGATCTCAGTGTCAATGTATAGAGAACTCCTGGGTGGGATCTCAGTGTCAATGTATAGAGACCTCCTGGGTGGGATCTCAATGTCAATGTATAGAGAACTCCTGGGTGGGATCTCAGTGTCAATGTATAGAGACCTCCTGAGTGGGATCTCAGTGTCAATGTATAGAGATCTCCTGGGTGGGATCTCAGTGTCAATGTATAGAGATCTCCTGGGTGGGATCTCAGTGTCAATGTATAGAAATCTCCTGGGTGGGATCTCAGTGTCAATGTATAGAGATCTCCTGGGTGGGATCTCGGTGTCAATGTACAGAGACCTCCTGGGTGAGATCTCAATGTCAATGTATAGAGACCTCCTAGGTGGGATCTCTGTGTCAATGTATAGAGACCTCCTGGGTGGGATCTCAGTGTCAATGTATAGAGACCTCCTGGGTGGGATCTCAGTGTCAATGTATAGAGATCTCCTGGGTGGGATCTCAGTGTCAATGTATAGAGACCTCCTGGGTGGGATCTCGGTGTCAATGTACAGAGACCTCCTGGGTGGGATCTCGGTGTCAATGTATAGAGACCTCCTGGGTGGGATCTCGGTGTCAATGTACAGAGACCTCCTGGGTGGGATCTCGGTGTCAATGTACAGAGACCTCCTGGGTGGGATCTCGGTGTCAATGTACAGAGACCTCCTGGGTGGGATCTCGGTGTCAATGTATAGAGACCTCCTGGGTGGGATCTCAGTGTCAATGTATAGAGACCTCCTGGGTGGGATCTCAGTGTCAATGTACAGAGACCTCCTGGGTGGGATCTCTGTGTCAATGTACAGAGACCTCCTGGGTGGGATCTCAGTGTCAATGTACAGAAACCTCCTGAGTGGGATCTCGGTGTCAATGTACAGAGACCTCCTGGGTGGGATCTCAGTGTCAATGTATAGAGATCTCCTGGGTGGGATCTCGGTGTCAATGTATAGAGACCTCCTGGGTGGGATCTCAGTGTCAATGTACAGAGACCTCCTGGGTGGGATCTCAGTGTCAATGTACAGAGACCTCCTGGGTGGGATCTCAGTGTCAATGTATAGCGACCTCCTGGGTGGGATCTCAATGTCAATGTATAGAGACCTCCTGGGTGGAATCTCAGTGTCAATGTATAGAGACCTCCTGGGTGGGATCTCAGTGTCAATGTATAGAGACCTCCTGGGTGGGATCTCAGTGTCAATGTATAGAGACCTCCTGGGTGGAATCTCAGTGTCAATGTACAGAGACCTCCTGGGTGGGATCTCAGTGTCAATGTATAGAGACCTCTTGGGTGGGATCTCAGTGTCAATGTATAGAGACCTCCTGGGTGGGATCTCAGTGTCAATGTATAGAGACCTCCTGGGTGGGATCTCAGTGTCAATGTATAGAGACCTCTTGGGTGGGATCTCAGTGTCAATGTATAGAGACCTCCTGGGTGGGATCTCAATGTCAATGTATAGAGATCTCCTGGGTGGGATCTCAGTGTCAATGTACAGAGACCTCCTGGGTGGGATCTCAGTGTCCATGTATAGAGACCTCCTGGGTGGGATCTCAGTGTCAATGTATAGAGACCTCCTGGGTGGGATCTCAATGTCAATGTATAGAGATCTCCTGGGTGGGATCTCAATGTCAATGTATAGAGACCTCCTGGGTGGGATCTCAGTGTCAATGTATAGAGACCTCCTGGGTGGGATCTTAGTGTCAATGTATAGAGACCTCCTGGATGGGATCTCAGTGTCAATGTACAGAGACCTCCTGGGTGGGATCTTAGTGTCAATGTATAGAGACCTCCTGGATGGGATCTCGGTGTCAATGTATAGAGACCTCCTGGGTGGGATCTCGGTGTCAAGGTGGAGATACCTAATGGTTGGGGATCACTATGAAAGTACAAGGTCCTCCACAGCCATTGTAGTGACACCATTTTTTAGGCCTAAATCTTTGAAGCTTCCAGGGTCACCCCTCTTCCTCAAGCCTGCTTCCCTTTTAGCCCCCAGTGCCTGAAATCATGACTGTGCCAGGCAATAGAGGCTGACTGGTTCACAGTACCCGATCTCTCCCAGCCTGGTGATGTGTCCATGCATGGGATTGTGGGAAGATAATACAAGTACAGATTTCATGCCAGTATACTATCAGTATAAGAATCTACAAGTTGTGGAATGAATAATGGAGGGAGTTTTTACGTTGGGCTTTGCGTGCAGCTTTTGTTTTCACACATTGCAGCCTGAGACGGGTCTGATCTTTGTCACCTGCCGGAAGTGGTGAGAAGAACTTATCTCATGCAGTTTTGGTTCCCCTCGCAGTTCAAACTCACAACATTTTCACAATGTGGGGGTGGGGTTAGGATTGGGTGGGGGGTTTACCGGCTGCATATAACCCTCACCTCTTATATTTCTCCGCAGTGAAGCTGCAGAAAGAGGTGAAAGTCGTGCGATTTCCTCTGAGGTTTATGAAGCTCAGTAAGGATGATGTAATAATGAAATCGCAGATCACTTGACCTCTGACCCAACCAATGTCATATTCATTTCTAATAATTGAGGGAACGGTTCGCGCTGAGCAAACGTTCGGCCCAAACATCGCATGTTCGCTCCTTTGGCGAACACCCGAATTTGCGGGGGGCGCTCAGGCAGGATGTTCGCTCGTCGACCGCCCCACAATGCACTGCATTCTGCACAATGCATTCTAAGTCCTGATTGGGCGTGGCTTTGCCTAATCAGAGAATAGTGAATAGCTGGTTGTTAGGGGAGGGCTGAGAAGCTGACCGCTGCCTCCTTAACAACGGATGAGTCATCAGCTGTCAGTGGGCTTCCCCGCTGACAGCTGAATAAAAGAAAAAAAACATTGCAAGCAATAAAAATGTGAAGAAAACGGTGTGGGGTCCCCCCAATCTACACTAGGCTCTTATCCGAGCATGCAGACCGGCAAGTAAGCAGCCCCCCTCCTGAACCATTCCAGTCCACATGCCCTCAAAAGGGGGGGCTCTGCTCCCACCACCCCAAAGCACCTCGTCTTCATGTTGATGGGGACAAGGGCCTCTTCCCTACAACCATGGGCTGTGGTTGCGAGGATCTGTGGGTGGGGGGCTTATCAGACACTGGAAGCCCCCTTTAACAAGAAGGCCCCCAGATCCTAGCCCCCCCCATGTGAATGAGTACTGGGTACTAGAAAAAAAAAAAAAATGTCCCCCGATGTAGATCCATGGCCAATCACGACGCCCGCCGACCCGAAAAAAGAAAACAAAATGCTGTGTCGGCGATGAAGGCTTCCTGCCTGTCTGCCATCTGACAGTTTTTAAATAGGTAAGGGGCGGAGCCACCTGGCGTCCTTACCTAGCGGCACCTCCCTAATGTGATGCCATGATCCAGCATGCACGGATCAGTGACGTCACACTGGGGCTGTGCCACCAGCTGAATTCTCTTGAATCATTTGAGACAAGCAGTGCCGGCAGGCGTCGTAATTTGATGGAGGATTTACATTGGGGGGCATCGTGTTTTTTTTATTTTAACTGAAGGATTTGTCAAAAACTATTTCTATGTTTTTATTTATTTGTGACACTTCTTTGGTGAACGGGTAGGGGTACAATGTACCCCATACTTATTCACATGGGGGAGCGGGACCTTGTGGCCCCCCTGTTAAAGGGGGCTTCCAGATTCCAATAACCCCTCCGCCCATAGACCCCCACAACCACAGCCCGGGGTTGTTGGGAAGAGGCCCTTGTCCCCATGGCTTCATGCTCAGAAAAGGGTCTGGTATGGATTTTAGGGGGGCCCCACACCGTTTTTTAAAATTTTGGCTAACCCTAACCCGAAGGGCCTGGTATGAATTGGGGGGGGGGAATATTTATGTATTTCCGGCAATTTAAATGTAATTTGTTTTCTTTAGGAATGTCAGTTGTGCTGCAGCAGGTTCTATACACGATACAGATGCAGCAGGTTCTATACACAGTACAGTTGCAGCAGGCTCTATACACGATACAGATGCAGCAGGTTCTATACACGGTACAGATGCAGCAGGCTCTATACACGGTACAGATGCAGCAGGTTCTATACACGATACAGATGCAGCAGGTTCTATACACAGTACAGATGCAGCAGGCTCTATACACGGTACAGATGCAGCAGGTTCTATACACGGTACAGATGCAGCAGGTTCTATACACAGTACAGATGCAGCAGGCTCTATACACAGTACAGATGCAGCAGGTTCTATACACAGTACAGATGCAGCAGGTTCTATACACAGTACAGATGCAGCAGGCTCTATACATGGTACAGATGCAGCAGGTTCTATACACGGTACAGATGCAGCAGGCTCTATACACGGTACAGATGCAGCAGGCTCTATACACAGTACAGATGCAGCAGTCTCTATACACGGTACAGATGCAGCAGGCTCTATACACAGTACAGATGCAGCAGGTTCTATACACGGTAGAGATGCAGCAGTCTCTATACACGGTACAGATGCAGCAGGTTCTATACACGGTACAGAGGCAGCAGGTTCTATACACGGTACAGATGCAGCAGGTTTTATACACGGTACAGATGCAGCAGGCTCTATACATGGTACAGATGCAGCAGGTTCTATACACGGTACAGATGCAGCAGGCTCTATACACGGTACAGATGCAGCAGGCTCTATACACGGTACAGATGCAGCAGGCTCTATACACGGTACAGATGCAGCAGGCTCTATACACTGTACAGATGCAGCAGGCTCTATACACGGTACAGATGCAGCAGGTTCTATACACGGTACTGATGCAGCAGGCTCTATACACGGTAAAGATGCAGCAGGCTCTATACACGGTACAGATGCAGCAGGTTCTATACACGGTACAGATGCAGCAGGTTCTATACACGGTACAGATGCAGCAGGCTCTATACACGGTACTGATGCAGCAGGCTCTATACACGGTACTGATGCAGCAGGCTCTATACACGGTAAAGATGCAGCAGGCTCTATACACGGTACAGATGCAGCAGGCTCTATACACAGTACAGATGCAGCAGGTTCTATACACGGTACAGATGCAGCAGGTTCTATACACGGTACAGATGCAGCAGGCTCTATACACGGTAGAGATGCAGCAGGTTCTATACACGGTACAGATGCAGCAGGTTCTATACACGGTACAGATGCAGCAGGTTCTATACATAGTACAGATGCAGCAGGTTCTATGCACGGTACAGATGCAGCAGGTTCTATACACAGTACAGATGCAGCAGGTTCTATGCACGGTACAGATGCAGCAGGCTCTATACACGGTACAGATGCAGCAGGCTCTATACACAGTACAGATGCAGCAGGTTCTATACACGGTACAGATGCAGCAGGTTCTATACACGGTACAGATGCAGCAGGCTCTATACACGGTACAGATGCAGCAGGTTCTATACACGGTACAGATGCAGCAGGTTCTATACACGGTACAGATGCAGCAGGTTCTATACATAGTACAGATGCAGCAGGTTCTATGCACGGTACAGATGCAGCAGGTTCTATACACAGTACAGATGCAGCAGGTTCTATACACGGTACAGATGCAGCAGGCTCTATACACGGTACAGATGCAGCAGGTTCTATACACAGTACAGATGCAGCAGGTTCTATACACGGTACAGATGCAGCAGGCTCTATACACAGTACAGATGCAGCAGGCTCTATACATGGTACAGATGCAGCAGGCTCTATACACGGTACAGATGCAGCAGGCTCTATACACAGTACAGATGCAGAAGGTTCTATACACAGTACAGATGCAGCAGGTTCTATACACTGTACAGATGCAGCAGGCTCTATACACGGTACAGATGCAGCAGGTTCTATACACAGTACAGATGCAGCAGGCTCTATAGACGGTACAGATGCAGCAGGTTCTATACACAGTACAGATGCAGAAGGTTCTATACATGGTATATCCTATATAATAATCTATATACACTATATGCACCCCCATGATGGAATTTAGGTGTCTTCAGTGAAAGGTCCTGGTAAAAATCCATCATACAAAGACATTGTAGATAAAAGTGATCTTCCAACCTTGTGGTAACAATTTGGTGAAGACCCTTTTCTGTTCAAGCATGACCGTGCCCCCCCCCCCCCCCCCCCGTGTACAAAGCCAGCCCTATAAAGATATGGTGTGACCAGTTTGGACCAACTCTAAAGACATGGCTTGACCAGTTCGAACCAGCTCCATAAAAATATGGATTAACTAGTTTGGACCTGCTCCACAAAGACATGGTCTGACTAGTTCGAAACCAGCTCCATAAAGACATGATTTGATACATTTGGACCAGCTCCATAAAGACATTGGGTTCCCCAGTTTAGTGTGGATGATTTTGAGTGTCCTGCACAGAGCCCTGACCTCAACACTACTGAACACCTTTGGGAAGAATTGGAATGCCAACTGTGAGCCAGGTTTTCTCATCCAACATCAGTACCTGACCTCACAGATGGGCACAGATGGCACAAATTCTGACAGACATTATTCAAAATCTTGTGGGAAGTCTTTCTAGAAATGTGGAGGATGGTATAGCTACAAATAAAGCCAATACTATATGTAGAATGGAGTCAGCTCCATAAGAACATGATGTGACTAGCTTGGACCAGCTCGATAAAGACATGGGTTGACCAGTTCAGACCAGCCCCATAAAGACATGGGTTGACCAGTTCAGACCAGCCCCATAAAGACATGAGTTGACCAGTTCAGACCAGCCCCATAAAGACATGGGTTGACCAGTTCAGACCAGCCCCATAAAGACATGAGTTGACCAGTTCAGACCAGCCCCATAAAGACATGAGTTGACCAGTTCAGACCAGCCCCATAAAGACATGGGTTGACCAGTTCAGACCAGCCCCATAAAGACATGAGTTGACCAGTTCAGACCAGCCCCATAAAGACATGAGTTGACCAGTTCAGACCAGCCCCATAAAGACATGGGTTGACCAGTTCAGACCAGCCCCATAAAGACATGAGTTGACCAGTTCAGACCAGCCCCATAAAGACATGGGTTGACCAGTTCAGACCAGCCCCATAAAGACATGAGTTGACCAGTTCGGACCAGCTCCATAAAGACATGAGTTGACCAGTTCGGACCAGCTCCATAAAGACATGGGTTGACCAGTTTGGTGTGGAGGAACGTGAGTGTCCTTCACAGAGACCTGACCTCAACCTTTCTGGGACACCTTTGGGATAATCAGTAATACTGACTGAGAGCCAGGTCTTTGGTCTTCCAATCCAACATCTGTACCTGACCTCACAAATGCTCTTCAGGCAAAATCTTCCTAGAACAGGAGACTGTTAAAACCACAAAGGAGGCCAACTCCATATCAGTGCCCACTTGCAACTCTGTATTAATGACCATGAGGGGAACAGGGCAACTCCATATGGGGCAACACCATACATATTAATGGAAATGCAAGAATGGGGTAACTCCATATTAATGGTCATAGTTTTGGAATGGAATGTCCAATAAACTCATCTAGATGTCTACAGACTTTCAGCCATAATCCTCGCAGAGATATAATAAGGGCACATTGCAGAGAGACCCAAAGATTTCCCTTTTACAGAAGTCACACCGGCACTGGATGGAGTTCTGACCGGTTTCTGTTACTTTGTATGAAACGTTGTATCCTTCACCGCTTCCAGGAATACAGAAATAATGATTGGTTACATTGCAATCTCCATCCAATATCCTCTCTTATATCTTCACCAATCATGACATCACAGCGACTATTCCAACACAATGATGATTGCTTACCCACCAAAATATACAACGTCCTCTTCTCATACAGAACAAAATATCCCATATACCCCCTCCCCCCCCCATATGTACCCTCTATATAGAATAAATGGGGGACTGCATTACAAATAATATCTATAAGTTCCGCGATGTCTATTGATTATTCCAGAATAAAGTCCATTTACATTGTAGATATATATATATACACAGCCCCCTGTAAATATACACTGCCGCATAAATACACAGCCGCATGTATACACACAGCCCCCTATATATATATATATATGTGTATACACAGCCCCGTATATACACACTGCCGCATAAATACACACAGCCCTATATATATATACACAGCCCCATATATACACACAGCCCCCTATATATATATATATATGTGTATACACAGCCCCGTATATACACACTGCCGCATAAATACACACAGCCCTATATATATAATATATATATATTTACACACAGCCGCATATATACACAGCCCCATATATATAATATATATATATATACACAGCCCCATATAAACTCACAGCCCTATATATATATTTATACACAGCCGCATATATAAACAGTCCTATATATATATATATATATATATATATATATATATACACAGCCCTATATATATATTTATACACAGCCGCATATATAAACAGTCCTATATATATATATATATATATATATATATATACACAGCCCTATATATATATGTATATATATATATATATATTTACACACAGCCGCATATATACACAGCCCCATATATACACACAGCCCTATATATACACACAGCCCAATATATATATATATATATATATATATATATATATATATATATATATATATATATATTTAAACACAGCAGCATATAAACACAGCCGCATATATATACAGTATATACTCACAGCCCCATATATATATATATAAATATATACACCCGGGACAGCGGTGCACTCACATCTCTCCATTCTCTCCTGGCGTCCTCCTCGCTGTGCGCTGAGATGTGTTAGGTAAGAGCCACACATCTCACATCCCCCGCTCACCATTTCCTCCCCCCCCCCCTCGCCCAAACTTTCCATTCTTCACGGAGCAACTACCAGCCCAACCCCCCGCCGACTCCCCCCCCACCACCAAATCTCCCCTCTGACCCCAACTCCCTCCTCCCCAGCTGCAATGACTGAGCGTTGTCACCCGAGGACAGGAAGTGTGTTACTGGCGGGATCCCCTCCCCCCCCCCTCCATAGATACAGTGCAGTGACTGAGCGTTGTCACCCGAGGACAGGAAAGGTGTTACTGGCGGGATCCCCTCCCCCTCCATAGATATAGTGCAGTGACTGAGCGTTGTCACCCAAGGACAGGAAGTGTGTTACTGGCGGGATCCCCTCCCCCTCCATAGATACAGTGCAGTGACTGAGCGTTGTCACCCAAGGACAGGAAGTGTGTTACTGGCGGGATCCCCTCCCCCTCCTCCTCCATAGATACAGTGCAGTGACTGAGCGTTGTCACCCAAGGACAGGAAGTGTGTTACTGGCGGGATCCCCTCCCCCTCCTCCTCCATAGATTCAGTGCAGTGACTGAGCGTTGTCACCCGAGGACAGGAAATGTGTTACTGGCAGGATCGCCTCCCCCTCCATAGATACAGTGCAGTGACTGAGCGTTGTCACCCGAGGACAGGAAGTGTGTTACTGGCAGGATCCCCTCGCCCCCCTCCTCCATAGATACAGTGCAGTGACTGAGCGTTGTCACCCGAGGACAGGAAGTGTGTTACTGGCGGGATCCCCTCCCCCTCCATAGATACAGTGCAGTGACTGAGCGTTGTCACCCAAGGACAGGAAGTGTGTTACTGGCGGGATCCCCTCCCCCTCCTCCTCCATAGATACAGTGCAGTGACTGAGCGTTGTCACCCGAGGACAGGAAATGTGTTACTGGCAGGATCGCCTCCCCCTCCATAGATACAGTGCAGTGACTGAGCGTTGTCACCCGAGGACAGGAAGTGTGTTACTGGCAGGATCCCCTCGCCCCCCTCCTCCATAGATACAGTGCAGTGACTGAGCGTTGTCACCCGAGGACAGGAAGTGTGTTACTGGCGGGATCCCCTCGCCCCCCTCCTCCATAGATACAGTGCAGTGACTGAGCGTTGTCACCCGAGGACAGGAAATGTGTTACTGGCGGGATCCCCTCCCCCCTTCTCCACACTGACACCAATGATGGGGATTTTCTCCTCCCCCGGGTTCTGTTCCGCCCCACACGAAAGTCTAAAGAAAAATGACTCTTTGTTTGGCAAGTTTGCAGATTTCTAATATACTTCATATACACTGCTGGATGCAGTACCGGGGAATGAGCACAGGGTGGCAGCAGATACATTCATCTCTAATATACTTTCTATACACTGCTGGATGCAGTACCGGGAATGAGCACAGGGTGGCAGCAGATACATTCATCTCTAATATACTTCATATACACTGCTGGATGCAGTACCGGGGAATGAGCACAAGGTGGCAGCAGATACGTTCATCTCTAATATACTTCCTATACACTGCTGGATGCAGTACCGGGGAATGAGCACAGGGTGGCAGCAGATAACTTCATCTCTAATATACTTCATATACACTGCTGGATGCAGTACCGGGAATGAGCACAGGGTGGCAGCAGATATATTCATCTCTAATATACTTCCTATACACTGCTGGATGCAGTACCGGAAATGAGCACAGGGTGGCAGCAGATACATTCATCTCTAATATACTTCCTATACACTGCTGGATGCAGTACCGGGAATGAGCACAAGGTGGCAGCAGATACATTCATCTCTAATATACTTCATATACACTGCTGGATGCAGTACCGGGGAATGAGCACAGGGTGGCAGCAGATACATTCATCTCTAATATACTTCATATACACTGCTGGATGCAGTACCGGGGAATGAGCAAAAGGTGGCAGCAGATACATTCATCTCTAATATACTCCCTATACACTGCTGGATGCAGTACCGGGGAATGAGCACAAGGTGGCAGCAGATACATTCATCTCTAATATACTCCCTATACACTGCTGGATGCAGTACCGGGGACGAGCACAAGGTGGCAGCAGATACATTCATCTCTAATATACTTCCTATACACTGCTGGATGCAGTACCGGGAATGAGCACAGGATGGCATCAGATACATTCATCTCTAATATACTTCCTATACACTGCTGGATGCAGTACCGGGGAATGAGCACAGGGTGGCAGCAGATACCTTCATCTCTAATATACTTCATATACACTGCTGGATGCAGTACCAGAAATGAGCACAGGGTGGCAGCAGATACATTCATCTCTAATATACTCCCTATACACTGCTGGATGCAGTACCGGGGAATGAGCACAGGGTGGCAGCAGATACCTTCATCTCTAATATACTTCATATACACTGCTGGATGCAGTACCAGAAATGAGCACAGGGTGGCAGCAGATACATTCATCTCTAATATACTCCCTATACACTGCTGGATGCAGTACCGGGGAATGAGCACAGGGTTGCAGCAGATACATTCATCTCTAATATACTTCATATACACTGCTGGATGCAGTAGTGGGGAATGAGCACAGGGTGGCAGCAGATACATTCATCTCTAATATACTTCCTATACACTGCTGGATGCAGTACCGGGGAATGAGCACAGGGTGGCAGCAGATACATTCATCTCTAATATACTTCCTATACACTGCTGGATGCAGTACCGGGGAATGAGCACAAGGTGGCAGCAGATATATTCATCTCTAATATACTCCCTATACACTGCTGGATGCAGTACCGGGGATGAGCACAAGGTGGCAGCAGATACATTCATCTCTAATATACTCCCTATACACTGCTGGATGCAGTACCTAGTGAACAACTCCAAGAATTTGCTAAAGAGTATTTAAACTAGGAAGGGGGGGCAAAAGAGTGGAATTACAAGAGTCCAATTGCCCCCCGAAACAATGCCAGAACAGGTCAGAAGCACAGAGGTTAAGAAATGATAAGCTCAGAGTCCTGTCTACAAATGCTCGCAGTTTAGGTAAAAAAATCAATGAACTTGGGTCAATAATGGCATCTGAGAATGTAGATTTAGTGGCTGTTACGGAGACATGGTTTAATGAAAGAAATGACTGGGACATAACCATACCAGGGTACTCTTTATACAGAAGAGACAGAGAAGGCAAGAAAGGAGGAGGAGTGGCCCTGTATGTGAAAGATAGCATTAAATCTAACCTAATACAAGTTGGTGAGGCCAACATAGAGTCAGTTTGGGTTACGTTGCAGTTTGCTAATCATGCAGTAACTCGTGTAGGTGTGATATATAGGCCACCTGGTCAAGTTAAAGAACTAGATGATCTACTAGTTGAAGAAATAGCTAAAATGACAATGAAAGGAGAAGTTATCATTATGGGAGATTTCAATCTTCCAGATATAAACCGGAAAACCAAAATAGCAAGTTCTACCAGGAGTACAGATATTCTAAATTCCCTACTGGGGTTGTCTCTGCAACAAGTGGTTGAGGAGCCAACCCGGAGGGAGGCCATTTTGGATCTGGTATTCACAAATGGGGATTCGGTATATGATGTCATTGTAGGCGAAACCTTGGGATCCAGTGATCACCAGTCAGTGTGGTTTAATATAAGAACTGTGAAAGAGTCACACCACACAAAAACAAAAGTTTTAGATTTTAGAAAAACAGACTTTTCAAAAATGAAATTAGTCATAAATGAGTCCTTATCAGACTGGAACGGATTACATGGAGTCCAGGAGAAATGGGACTACTTAAAAGGTGCATTATTGAAGGCAACAGAAAATTGCATTAGACTTGTCAGTAAAAGCAAAAAAAGGAAGAGACCACTGTGGTACTCAGCAGAAGTGGCCCAAATCATTAAAAATAAAAAGCTAGCATTTTGTAATGATAAAAAAACCCAGAGCAATGAAGATAAGGAAATCTACAAGATTAGGCAGAAAGAGGCCAAGCAAGTTATAAGAACTTCTAAAGCGCAGGCAGAAGAAAAACTAGCTCAGTCTATGAAAAAGGGGGATAAGACATTCTTCAGATATATAAATGAAAAAAGGAAATTAAAACAAGGAATAACTAAATTAAAAACAAAGGACGGAAGGTATGTAGAAGAGAATAAAGTGCTAGCCGACTGCCTTAATGAATACTTCTGTTCAGTTTTTACAGAAGAAAACGAAGGAGAAGGACCTCCACTTGAAAGAATGACTAATGAATCGTTTGATGCATGTGTCTTTACAGAGGAAGACGTTCTAAGATTGCTGTCTAAAGTGAAGACAAATAAGTCACAGGGTCCTGATGAGATACACCCAAAATTATTAAAAGAGCTTAGTGGTGAGCTGGCAAAACCATTAACAGATTTATTTAACCAATCATTAGCAACAGGAGTCGTCCCGGAAGATTGGAAATTGGCAAATGTCGTGCCCATTCACAAGAAAGGTAGTAGGGAGGAATCGAGCAACTATAGACCAGTGAGTCTGACATCAATAGTAGGCAAATTAATGGAAACCCTATTAAAGGATAGGATTGTGGAACATCTTAAATCCCATGGATTGCAAGATGAAAAACAACATGGGTTTACTTCAGGGAGATCATGTCAAACAAATCTTATAGACTTTTTTGACTGGGTGACTAAAATAATAGACGGTGGAGGTGCAGTAGACATTGCATATCTAGATTTTAGTAAGGCTTTTGACACTGTCCCACATAGAAGACTTATCAATAAACTGCAGTCATTGAGCATGGACTCCCATATTGTTGAGTGGATTAGGCAGTGGCTGAGTGACAGACAACAGAGGGTTGTAGTCAATGGAGAACATTCAGAACAAGGTCATGTTACCAGTGGGGTACCTCAGGGATCTGTACTGGGACCAATTTTGTTTAATATCTTCATAAGTGATATTGCAAAAGGCCTCGATGGTAAGGTTTGTCTTTTTGCTGATGACACAAAGATATGTAACAGGGTTGATGTTCCTGGAGGGAAAAGCCAAATGGAAAAGGATTTAGGAAAACTAGAAAAATGGTCAGAACTCTGGCAACTGAAATTTAATGTGGATAAGTGCAAGATAATGCACCTGGGACGTAAAAACCCAAGGGCAGAATATAGAATATTTGACACAGTCCTGACCTCAGTATCTGAGGAAAGGGATTTAGGAGTAATTATTTCAGAAGACTTAAAGGTGGGAAGACAATGTAATAGAGCAGCACGAAATGCCAGCAGAATGCTTGGATGTATAGGGAGAGGTATAAGCAGTAGAAAGAGAGAAGTGCTTATGCCGCTGTACAGAACACTGGTGAGACCTCACTTGGAGTATTGTGCGCAGTACTGGAGGCCATATCTCCAGAAGGATATAGATACTCTAGAGAGAGTTCAGAGAAGAGCTACTAAACTAGTACATGGATTGCAGGAAAAAACTTACCAGGAAAGGTTAAAGGACCTTAACATGTATAGCTTGGAAGAAAGAAGAGACAGAGGGGATATGATAGAAACTTTTAAATACATAAAGGGAATCAACTCGGTAAAGGAGGAGAGCATATTTAAAAGAAGAAAAACACAGTTTTAAATTAGAGGGGCAAAGGTTTAAAAGTAATATGAGGAAGTATTACTTTACTGAGAGAGTAGTGGATGCATGGAATAACCTTCCTGCAGAAGTGGTAGCTGCAAATACAGTGAAGGAGTTTAAGCATGCATGGGATAGGCATAAGGCTATCCTTCATATAAGATAGGGCCAGGGACTATTCATAGGATTCAGATATATTGGGCAGACTAGATGGGCCAAATGGTTCTTATCTGCCGACACATTCTATGAATGAGCATAAGGTGGCAGCAGATACATTCATCTCTAATATACTCCCTATACACTGCTGGATGCAGTACCGGGAATGAGCACAGGGTGGCAGCAGATACATTCATCTCTAATATACTTCATATACACTGCTGGATGCAGTACCGGGGAATGAGCACAGGGTGGCAGCAGATACATTCATCTCTAATATACTTCCTATACACTGCTGGATGCAGTACCGGGGAATGAGCAAAAGGTGGCAGCAGATACATTCATCTCTAATATACTCCCTATACACAGTGCCATCTTAAGAGCCTTATAGGCCCCTGGGCAATGCAGTGCACTGGGGCCCCGAGAGAGAGAGAGGTAGAGAGAGGGAGAGGGAGGGAGAGAGGGAGAGAGGTAGAGGGAGAGAGAGAGGGAGAGGGAGGGAGGGAGAAAGAGAGAGAGAATAGGATGGCACACACAGAGGATATATAGGGCAGGAAAAGGATGGCACAGACAGTCGATGGAGAGAGAGTGAGAAAAAATAAATCAAGCAGTCTGCTTACCTTCCACAACAGCTGCACAGCACATGAAGGGAGGAGGTGGGTGGAGCCCATCTTCTAGGCACGGAGAGAGGAGGACGAGGCGACAAGGAGGATCCTCCTCCGCTGTGCATGATGGGTCCTCTCAGAACGTCACTGGTTGCTAGATGCCAATCGGCTTGCCTTCCTAGCAACCAGTGTGCAGGGAGACTCAGAGCCACCGGCGGACAATGGGGGGGCCCTAGACCATCAGGTAAACTAATCTGGAGACTGGCCTGGGGGGGACAGTGTAATTGCCACCCTGTGTGTGGGGCCCCTTGGGAAGTGGGGCCCCCGGGCAACCACCGGGCGTGCCCAATGGAAAAGACGGCCCTGCCTATACACTACTGGATGCAGTACCGGGGAATGAGCACAAGGTGGCAGCAGATACATTCATCTCTAATATACTCCCTATACACTGCTGGATGCAGTACCGGGGAATGAGCACAGGGTTGCAGCAGATACATTCATCTCTAATATACTTCATATACACTGCTGGATGCAGTAGTGGGGAATGAGCACAGGGTGGCAGCAGATACATTCATCTCTAATATACTTCCTATACACTGCTGGATGCAGTACCGGGGAATGAGCACAGGGTGGCAGCAGATACATTCATCTCTAATATACTTCCTTTACACTGCTGGATGCAGTACCGGGGAATGAGCACAAGGTGGCAGCAGATACCTTCATCTTTAATATACTTCCTATACACTGCTGGATGCAGTACCGGGAATGAGCACAGGGTGGCAGCAGATAACTTCATCTCTAATATACTTCCTATACACTGCTGGATGCAGTACCGGGAATGAGCACAAGGTGGCAGCAGATACATTCATCTCTAATATTCTTCATATACACTGCTGGATGCAGTACCGGGGAATGAGCACAAGGTGGCAGCAGATACATTCATCTCTAATATACTTCCTATACACTGCTGGATGCAGTACTGGGGAATGAGCACAAGGTGGCAGCAGATATATTCATCTCTAATATACTTCCTATACACTGCTGGATGCAGTACTGGGGAATGAGCACAAGGTGGCAGCAGATACATTCATCTCTGTTAACAAAGGTGTTGTAGAGTATTTGATCAGGAAAAATAAACTATAACACTAGCAGTGTAATAAAAGGTCCATTGAATAAACCAGTGTCCTTAATGACTCATAAAAAATATGTAGTACAGTCCATGCAGTAAGCACAATTCACCAGGGTAGGGGAGTGAAGGGTCTTGACTGTTCCTCCAAAAATGACACCACACTCTAGTGCTCCCCCCCTTTAGATGAAACACTCACCAGAAACTGGTGAATATAGAGCCTTAAATCCACCAATCAACGGGTGTGCCAATCACTGCTGGGCTGCTCCAAAATCCTCCTTCCTCCAGAGTTCCTCCGCTCAAAGTTCATGCAATTGAACAAAGTGGGGGCAACAATAGTGTAATTCTGCAAACTTTTATTAAAACTACACACAGTAAAACCCCTCTCCCCTCAAGATGTCTACTCACAGGAGGGTAATGGAGTGAAGGCATAAAGGATCAAAATATGCACACTGGATGACCGATTCGAAACTTTCCTGCAATCCCATAGGAATCACGAATGGTGTCCTGTGCGAAATATTCTGCGACCGCGCACATCAGCTCTGACGTTTCGTCCTCACGACTTCATCTGAGAGCCCATGTGCGCGGCGCGGTCGAAATGCTTAAATAATGACGCCAGCGCATGCGCGCCTGCGTCCGCCTAAAGCGTCACCCGGAAGTACACCTCTTATTAGCTACACAGCTAACATCGGTGCCCCGATATGTAGACGTGTAATTCCGGCCATGCGTGATGACGCACATCCGCCGGCGACCTCCAGCCCAATAGCTGATGACAACATCCGGTTATGTCACCGGATGTGCGTCACCATCGGGATGTTCCGATACCTTCTCTGCGGACATCCTATTAAATCAAGCCATGGAACCTCATACAGTCCGAAGAGCGCCATATACCCTCAGGATGCATAAGTCCTCCCACTCGACTGTGAAAATATCATCAGCCTATATCTATGGGGCGATTTAAAATGTATTTCTGATATGCAGTATACATATTTCATACTATATGCCTTACACTTTACACCGGTAAGTGTCATAAGTACAACTGCAATAAAAACAAAATAAACGCATCAGGCATCAAATATGCAGTCTGGTATATACGAGTGAATAAACCAAATACTTCCAATCATAATATATGGATAGCAGATAATATACATAAAAAATAAATATCTGAAATTATTAAAAAACCCTCATTTAAGAAGGATATACTATGTAAAACCTATAGTTAAAATATTTTTACACAAACATGACATCAACCAGAATATCAACATTGTATATAAAAATGAAACCTTAAGACAGACATTATAGAAAAGACACAAAAGGGAGAGCAAAATGAAGAAGGGATGGGCCTAAGAGACCTCAATCGTAGATGTTACCACATATATATTTTGGGAATATGCTGCCAACAACAATCTGGATAGGAACTACCTCTAAATATTAATAATTACTAATAAAGCAGTTGATATCCAGATCAACATTTAGACCCTTGGGGTATAAACTATCCGTCAGATAAATCCAATGTGTTTCGCGTTTCGATATTTCGCGAACTCTGTTTGAGCCCCTCCAAACCGGTTCCACTTTTTCTATACCCCAAAATTTGAGGTGAGTAGGATCACTATTGTGGAAATCTCGGAAATGGAGTGACACACTGTGATCCTTGAACCCGTTACGAATGTTAGTAATGTGTTCCGACACTCTCGTGGTTATTGTCCGTTTGGTCCTCCCAATATAAAGTAAATTGCAGGGACACTGCAAGCAATAGACCACGTGAGTGGTATTGCACGTAATAAGGTCTTTTATTTCAAAGGAAAGGCCATTAGATGGAGAGGTAAAATTGGTGAAATTCCTCAAATGTGTGTTCACCTGTTTACATGTCTTACACCTCCTACATGCAAAGAAGCCAGCTCTTTCATCCCAGAACATAACAGGTTTCTTTGGAGGATCTAGTACTTTTTTTACTACCCGGTCTCCAAAGGTTGGTCCCCTTCTATAAATGAAATTTGGAGATTCCGGCAGAACACCACACAGAAGCTTGTCCATGCGAAGCACCGGCCAATGTTTTTTAAAAACCTGTTCTACTTCGCGATGTTGTGCACTGAACTGTGTTATAAAGCTCCACTCGTGTTCCTGTGTCCTTTGTTTGACCGAATCCCTCAGGCACTCTTCCTGGGTTAGTAAACCTATTTCAGTGATTGTCCTATCCAATTTGGCAGTTTCATACCCTTTTTCCAAAAATCTCTCCTTTAGAATTTGGGATTGTTCAAAATAGTCCGCCTCCAGGGTGCAATTCCTTCTAACACGAAGGAACTGTCCCCTGGGAATGTTAGACAACCATAATTGATGGTGTCCACTCTGGACGGGGAGATATCCGTTCCGGTCGGTCGGCTTGAAGTACACTTGAGTCTTCAGCCCACCGTCCAGAAGGAATATCTCCACGTCCAGATAATGAATCTTTTCGCGGCTCCAACTGAAGTCCAACTTAATGTTATTGGTATTAACATTCAGTTTGTCACAGAACTCCACTAGAGAGGACTCGGTCCCTGCCCACATAAAGAATAGATCGTCGATATAGCGACGATACATGATCAACTCTTCACGTTGGGCAGCAAAGATTGACCGGTCCTCCCATTCTCCCATAAATATGTTAGCTAGGCTGGGAGCGAATTTCGCCCCCATAGCCACACCTCTCTGTTGCTGGTAGAACATGCTATCAAACCAAAAATAATTATGTGCTAGGCAAAAGTCAAGGGCATCCTTCAAAAAATGTTTTTGGATATCAGGGATATCGTCCCTTTTACTAAAGGCCCAATTGAAAGCGAGCAGTGCATCATCATGTTGAATAATAGTATAGAGAGACGAGACATCTGCTGTAACAAGAAAGATGTCCCTGTTGCTCGGTAGCTTCACCTCTCTCAAAGCTATCAAAAAGGCCTTAGTATCCCTAAGATAGGACCTCAGCTGTACTACACTTTTTTGTAAGAAAAAGTCTAGGTACTCTCCTAGCCTAGATGTTACAGATTGGATACCGTTAACTATTGGTCTGGCCGGAGGGTTGACCATGTCCTTGTGGACTTTAGGTAACGTGTAAATTGTTGGTATTCTACTATAGCTGGGTACCAGATAGTGTTTCTCCTTCTTACACAAAATCCGATTTTGGTATCCCCTTTCCACAAGTGCTCCTAATTCCCGTCTATATTGTAAGGTGGGATCAGTACTTAAAACCCTGTATGTCTCACTGTCCGCAAGCATAGTGGAGAGCTGGGTGTGGTAAAACTCTTTTTTGAGAAGTACCACCCCACCTCCCTTATCAGCGGGCCTTATAATTACTTCCTTTCTCTTTTCAAGTGCTTCCAGCCCTTCTTGGATGTGTCTTGGATTGACACATTTCTTATTTGGGATTTCTTTCAAATCCCTAATCACAAGATTTTTAAACACTTCAATGTGCTGGTTGGACGATTGTTGTGGGTTAAAAAGTGAACAATTCTTAAGCCCACTATCTACTCCTACTGTATAATTGGTTAGTCCCGCTTTGGGAGCTCCCAAAGTGCGGGCAGGGTTCAAATAATATTTTTTCAAATTAATTTTCCTTACATACTTATGAAGATCTATATAAACGTTAAATTTGTTTACGGGTTGGTGTCTAGCACATTTCAAACCAGCATGTAGGATGTTCAGCTCTTTATCAGTTAGAGATACCTCTGCGAGATTGTAGATTCCATTTAATCTCCGTCCCGCCTTCTTTTTTTGTTTTTTACGTCCGGCTCTGCACCCCCTGAAGCTCGATCCCCCAAACCATGTTGGGGACCCGGCTGCTGTCTCCACTGGGGATTGTATGGCCCCTGCGATTGGGGTGGGCCCCACCATTGAGGTCTCCCCCTCCATGGTCTGCCTCCTGTCATGTTTGTGTAAAAATATTTTAACTATAGGTTTTACATAGTATATCCTTCTTAAATGAGGGTTTTTTAATAATTTCAGATATTTATTTTTTATGTATATTATCTGCTATCCATATATTATGATTGGAAGTATTTGGTTTATTCACTCGTATATACCAGACTGCATATTTGATGCCTGATGCGTTTATTTTGTTTTTATTGCAGTTGTACTTATGACACTTACTGGTGTAAAGTGTAAGGCATATAGTATGAAATATGTATACTGCATATCAGAAATACATTTTAAATCGCCCCATAGATATAGGCTGATGATATTTTCACAGTCGAGTGGGAGGACTTATGCATCCTGAGGGTATATGGCGCTCTTCGGACTGTATGAGGTTCCATGGCTCGATTTAATAGGATGTCCGCAGAGAAGGTATCGGAACATCCCGATGGTGACGCACATCCGGTGACATAACCGGATGTTGTCATCAGCTATTGGGCTGGAGGTCGCCGGCGGATGTGCGTCATCACGCATGGCCGGAATTACACGTCTACATATCGGGGCACCGATGTTAGCTGTGTAGCTAATAAGAGGTGTACTTCCGGGTGACGCTTTAGGCGGACGCAGGCGCGCATGCGCTGGCGTCATTATTTAAGCATTTCGACCGCGCCGCGCACATGGGCTCTCAGATGAAGTCGTGAGGACGAAACGTCAGAGCTGATGTGCGCGGTCGCAGAATATTTCGCACAGGACACCATTCGTGATTCCTATGGGATTGCAGGAAAGTTTCGAATCGGTCATCCAGTGTGCATATTTTGATCCTTTATGCCTTCACTCCATTACCCTCCTGTGAGTAGACATCTTGAGGGGAGAGGGGTTTTACTGTGTGTAGTTTTAATAAAAGTTTGCAGAATTACACTATTGTTGCCCCCACTTTGTTCAATTGCATGAACTTTGAGCGGAGGAACTCTGGAGGAAGGAGGATTTTGGAGCAGCCCAGCAGTGATTGGCACACCAGTTGATTGGTGGATTTAAGGCTCTATATTCACCAGTTTCTGGTGAGTGTTTCATCTAAAGGGGGGGAGCACTAGAGTGTGGTGTCATTTTTGGAGGAACAGTCAAGACCCTTCACTCCCCTACCCTGGTGAATTGTGCTTACTGCATGGACTGTACTACATATTTTTTATGAGTCATTAAGGACACTGGTTTATTCAATGGACCTTTTATTAGCGCTGCTAGTGTTATAGTTTATTTTTCCTGATCAAATACTCTACAACACCTTTGTTAACAGTTTTTTTTGTATAGTAGCTGCTTTGAGACTTTACGTCTTCATAATTCCGTGTTGTTATCTACTGTGTTCTTTTGTGCGCGGGGTGAGCCACTTTATGAGACCTGTTTTTGGTCACCCATATTTTGACTCCTTTGTTTGCATATTCTTTGTTTTAACTCTGCTGCCATGGATGCAATATCCTTTTTGAGAGATAGACAACTGGAAGTAGACTCGATTTTCTCGGAGGAACTTGTCACTGATGTCTCGCACGATCTCACTTCAAATTTAAATATCTTGGGTTTCGCCCTGGAGAAACAAGTGAGAACGTGGTGGGACATCTGTACCTTCGAGAAGTACATTAAAGAGAAAATTATCATGAGGAGCCTTAGGTGGGAGGTAACCCCCCAAGATGCCCTCGATGATGAGACTTCCACCCAGGAGTGGTTGGACTTTTTTAACAACGTAGGCATCAAGCTGCAGGAACTGATATTAAAGAGGAAAAAATTAAAAATGAAAATTCTTGAAAAGAAAATAGCAGATTTAAAGATTATTTTAGACGAGGATAAAGATTCTCCAATAGTTTTAAAATTCAATTCAGACATTAAGAAAAAATTACAAAAAATAGATAAAGACACCCATAAGAAAAAGGTTAAAAAATATTATAGGGATTTGGGAGATTTTAAAAACAATTCAATTTACCTCTGGCAAAATCCAGGGGTTGTCCCTAATCAGAGGGTACAGAATGAAACTGAATTAGCGGCCAATTATTCAACTAATCAACTGGCCACCCCAGGCCCGAGTACGCCTAGAGGTCCGATTAGGCCATCAGCAGGACCACCTGGGGCACGAGCCAAAACTGTACATAAACCGGAGGGCGCGCCATCCCATAGAGATGACCAACAAAGTCAGTATATGGGGTATTGTTACCAGTCTGCCCCCCGGTTTGATTCTCCGTATAGAGTCCCGGTGCATAACAGGTATGAGGCTCTCAACCATTATGAGGGCTCACAGCCTCCCATTCCGAATCCTGTTCGCCCTTTTCAGTGGAGAGGGGGAAGAGGCAGAGGTGGGAGGAGGGGAGGCAGACCATGGAGGGGGAGACCTCAATGGTGGGGCCCACCCCAATCGCAGGGGCCATACAATCCCCAGTGGAGACAGCAGCCGGGTCCCCAACATGGTTTGGGGGATCGAGCTTCAGGGGGTGCAGAGCCGGACGTAAAAAACAAAAAAAGAAGGCGGGACGGAGATTAAATGGAATCTACAATCTCGCAGAGGTATCTCTAACTGATAAAGAGCTGAATATCCTACATGCTGGTTTGAAATGTGCTAGACACCAACCCGTAAACAAATTTAACGTTTATATAGATCTTCATAAGTATGTAAGGAAAATTAATTTGAAAAAATATTATTTGAACCCTGCCCGCACTTTGGGAGCTCCCAAAGCGGGACTAACCAATTATACAGTAGGAGTAGATAGTGGGCTTAAGAATTGTTCACTTTTTAACCCACAACAATCGTCCAACCAGCACATTGAAGTGTTTAAAAATCTTGTGATTAGGGATTTGAAAGAAATCCCAAATAAGAAATGTGTCAATCCAAGACACATCCAAGAAGGGCTGGAAGCACTTGAAAAGAGAAAGGACGTAATTATAAGGCCCGCTGATAAGGGAGGTGGGGTGGTACTTCTCAAAAAAGAGTTTTACCACACCCAGCTCTCCACTATGCTTGCGGACAGTGAGACATACAGGGTTTTAAGTACTGATCCCACCTTACAATATAGACGGGAATTAGGAGCACTTGTGGAAAGGGGATACCAAAATCGGATTTTGTGTAAGAAGGAGAAACACTATCTGGTACCCAGCTATAGTAGAATACCAACAATTTACACGTTACCTAAAGTCCACAAGGACATGGTCAACCCTCCGGCCAGACCAATAGTTAACGGTATCCAATCTGTAACATCTAGGCTAGGAGAGTACCTAGACTTTTTCTTACAAAAAAGTGTAGTACAGCTGAGGTCCTATCTTAGGGATACTAAGGCCTTTTTGATAGCTTTGAGAGAGGTGAAGCTACCGAGCAACAGGGACATCTTTCTTGTTACAGCAGATGTCTCGTCTCTTTATACTATTATTCAACATGATGATGCACTGCTCGCTTTCAATTGGGCCTTTAGTAAAAGGGACGATATCCCTGATATCCAAAAACGTTTTTTGAAGGATGCCCTTGACTTTTGCCTAGCACATAATTATTTTTGGTTTGATAGCATGTTCTACCAGCAACAGAGAGGTGTGGCTATGGGGGCGAAATTCGCTCCCAGCCTAGCTAACATATTTATGGGAGAATGGGAGGACCGGTCAATCTTTGCTGCCCAACGTGAAGAGTTGATCATGTATCGTCGCTATATCGACGATCTATTCTTTATGTGGGCAGGGACCGAGTCCTCTCTAGTGGAGTTCTGTGACAAACTGAATGTTAATACCAATAACATTAAGTTGGACTTCAGTTGGAGCCACGAAAAGATTCATTATCTGGACGTGGAGATATTCCTTCTGGACGGTGGGCTGAAGACTCAAGTGTACTTCAAGCCGACCGACCGGAACGGATATCTCCCCGTCCAGAGTGGACACCATCAATTATGGTTGTCTAACATTCCCAGGGGACAGTTCCTTCGTGTTAGAAGGAATTGCACCCTGGAGGCGGACTATTTTGAACAATCCCAAATTCTAAAGGAGAGATTTTTGGAAAAAGGGTATGAAACTGCCAAATTGGATAGGACAATCACTGAAATAGGTTTACTAACCCAGGAAGAGTGCCTGAGGGATTCGGTCAAACAAAGGACACAGGAACACGAGTGGAGCTTTATAACACAGTTCAGTGCACAACATCGCGAAGTAGAACAGGTTTTTAAAAAACATTGGCCGGTGCTTCGCATGGACAAGCTTCTGTGTGGTGTTCTGCCGGAATCTCCAAATTTCATTTATAGAAGGGGACCAACCTTTGGAGACCGGGTAGTAAAAAAAGTACTAGATCCTCCAAAGAAACCTGTTATGTTCTGGGATGAAAGAGCTGGCTTCTTTGCATGTAGGAGGTGTAAGACATGTAAACAGGTGAACACACATTTGAGGAATTTCACCAATTTTACCTCTCCATCTAATGGCCTTTCCTTTGAAATAAAAGACCTTATTACGTGCAATACCACTCACGTGGTCTATTGCTTGCAGTGTCCCTGCAATTTACTTTATATTGGGAGGACCAAACGGACAATAACCACGAGAGTGTCGGAACACATTACTAACATTCGTAACGGGTTCAAGGATCACAGTGTGTCACTCCATTTCCGAGATTTCCACAATAGTGATCCTACTCACCTCAAATTTTGGGGTATAGAAAAAGTGGAACCGGTTTGGAGGGGCTCAAACAGAGTTCGCGAAATATCGAAACGCGAAACACATTGGATTTATCTGACGGATAGTTTATACCCCAAGGGTCTAAATGTTGATCTGGATATCAACTGCTTTATTAGTAATTATTAATATTTAGAGGTAGTTCCTATCCAGATTGTTGTTGGCAGCATATTCCCAAAATATATATGTGGTAACATCTACGATTGAGGTCTCTTAGGCCCATCCCTTCTTCATTTTGCTCTCCCTTTTGTGTCTTTTCTATAATGTCTGTCTTAAGGTTTCATTTTTATATACAATGTTGATATTCTGGTTGATGTCATGTTTGTGTAAAAATATTTTAACTATAGGTTTTACATAGTATATCCTTCTTAAATGAGGGTTTTTTAATAATTTCAGATATTTATTTTTTATGTATATTATCTGCTATCCATATATTATGATTGGAAGTATTTGGTTTATTCACTCGTATATACCAGACTGCATATTTGATGCCTGATGCGTTTATTTTGTTTTTATTGCAGTTGTACTTATGACACTTACTGGTGTAAAGTGTAAGGCATATAGTATGAAATATGTATACTGCATATCAGAAATACATTTTAAATCGCCCCATAGATATAGGCTGATGATATTTTCACAGTCGAGTGGGAGGACTTATGCATCCTGAGGGTATATGGCGCTCTTCGGACTGTATGAGGTTCCATGGCTCGATTTAATAGGATGTCCGCAGAGAAGGTATCGGAACATCCCGATGGTGACGCACATCCGGTGACATAACCGGATGTTGTCATCAGCTATTGGGCTGGAGGTCGCCGGCGGATGTGCGTCATCACGCATGGCCGGAATTACACGTCTACATATCGGGGCACCGATGTTAGCTGTGTAGCTAATAAGAGGTGTACTTCCGGGTGACGCTTTAGGCGGACGCAGGCGCGCATGCGCTGGCGTCATTATTTAAGCATTTCGACCGCGCCGCGCACATGGGCTCTCAGATGAAGTCGTGAGGACGAAACGTCAGAGCTGATGTGCGCGGTCGCAGAATATTTCGCACAGGACACCATTCGTGATTCCTATGGGATTGCAGGAAAGTTTCGAATCGGTCATCCAGTGTGCATATTTTGATCCTTTATGCCTTCACTCCATTACCCTCCTGTGAGTAGACATCTTGAGGGGAGAGGGGTTTTACTGTGTGTAGTTTTAATAAAAGTTTGCAGAATTACACTATTGTTGCCCCCACTTTGTTCAATTGCATGAACTTTGAGCGGAGGAACTCTGGAGGAAGGAGGATTTTGGAGCAGCCCAGCAGTGATTGGCACACCCGTTGATTGGTGGATTTAAGGCTCTATATTCACCAGTTTCTGGTGAGTGTTTCATCTAAAGGGGGGGAGCACTAGAGTGTGGTGTCATTTTTGGAGGAACAGTCAAGACCCTTCACTCCCCTACCCTGGTGAATTGTGCTTACTGCATGGACTGTACTACATATTTTTTATGAGTCATTAAGGACACTGGTTTATTCAATGGACCTTTTATTACACTGCTAGTGTTATAGTTTATTTTTCCTGATCAAATACTCTACAACACCTTTGTTAACAGTTTTTTTTGTATAGTAGCTGCTTTGAGACTTTACGTCTTCATAATTCCGTGTTGTTATCTACTGTGTTCTTTTGTGCGCGGGGTGAGCCACTTTATGAGACCTGTTTTTGGTCACCCATATTTTGACTCCTTTGTTTGCACATTCATCTCTAATATACTCCCTATACACTACTGGATGCAGTACTAGAGAATGAGCACAAGGTGGCAGCAGATACATTTATCTCTGTATAGGACAAAGGCGTTCAGCATAGCCAATTGGAATAAATAAACAGACACTTTTTTGTACCAGCGTCTGGCTTTACGGGCAACTAAATATGGCGCCAAAAGCTGGTCATTGAGGTCCACCCCTCCCATAGTAAGGTTGTAGTCACGGACACAGAGTGGTTTCTCCATAACGCCAGTTGCCGTAGGAATTTGGATTGTCGTGTCTGGGCGAATGGAGGACGGAATGAAGACATCCTGTGTATCCTTCCACTTCACTGCAAGCAATTTGTCCATTTTCAAGCAGGCTCTCGCCCCCCGACTAAGACAGGAATTTACAAGCCGTTGGGGGAAGCCCCGGCGATTAGGTCGCACGGTGCCACATGCGCCAATTTGTAATTCGAGCAGGTGACTAAATAGCGGCACGCTAGTGTAAAAGTTGTCCACGTACAAATGGTACCCCTTTCCGGATAAGGGTGACACCAAGTCCCAAACTATCTTGCGGCTGCTCCCTATGTAGTCTGGGCAGTTGGGGGGCTCCACACAGCTATCTTTTCCCTCCTAGACCCGGAAACTAACTGTATAGCCTGTGGCCCTGTCACACAATTTATACAGTTTGACCCCGTATCTGGCACATTTGCTGGGGAGGTACTGTTTCATAGCAAGGCGGCCAGTAAATTTAATCAGGGACTCGTCAACGCAGACAACTTGTTCGGGGGTAAACAAGGCTGCAAACCGCTGATTGAAGTGGTCTATGAGGGGCCGAATTTTTTGGAGCCGATCATATTCAGGGTCTCCCCGAGCATGACAGATTTCATTGTCGATGAAATGCATAAATTGCAGAATTTGCTCGTATCTCCCCCTGGACATGGAGGCAGAGTACATGCGCATATGGTGAGCTGGGCTAGTGGACCAATATAGCCGCAATTCACTCTGTTTAGTTATGCCCATGTGGAGGGAAAGGACCAGAAAGATTTTAAACTCGGGAACCGTTATAGGTTTCCAGCTGAATGGTCTGGCAAGGGGTGAATTTGGGTTGGTGGCGATGAATTGTTGTGCATATAAATTTGATTGATCCACAATAGATCTAAAAAGATCTTCCATGAAGAACAGCTCATAAAAATTCAGGGGCGTAAAACCAGCTGTCTCCACGTGGATTCCAGGTTGGGCGGTGAATGGGGGAAGTACTGGCGCTGTAGAATCAGTGGGTTGCCAATTAGGATATGCCAGCGCATCAGGGAGGGCACTATGGGCTCTACGGGCCTGTCTTCGAATATGCGGTGGCTGCGGGCCACTACTTGTGCTAGCCACCACACCAGCTTCAACTGCACTTATGGGACTCGCCAAGTCACCAAGTGTTACTGCAGTGCTGGTTGTACTAGGTCCAGGGTGTACTAGGCCGCTGGTGCTTGCCAGGTCACCAGAAGGATGTGTGTATGTGTGTGTGTGTGTGTGTATGTGTGTGTGTGTGTGTATGTGTGTGTATGTATGTATGTGTGTATGTGTGTATGTGTGTATGTGTGTGTGTGTGTATGTATGTGTGTGTGTGTGTGTGTGTGTGTATGTGTGTGTGTGTGTGTGTGTGTGTGTGTGTGTGCGTGTGTGTGTGTGTGTGTGTGTATGTATGTGTGTGTGTGTGTGTATGTATGTGTGTGTGTGTGTGTGTGTGTGTGTGTGTGTATGTGTGTGTGTGTGTGTGTGTGTGTGTGTGTGTGTGTGTGTGTGTGTGTGTGTGTATGTATGTGTGTGTGTGTGTGTGTGTGTGTGTGTGTGTGTGTGTGTGTGTGTGTGTGTGTGTGTGTATGTGTGTGTGTGTGTGTGTGTGTGTGTGTGTATGTATGTATGTGTGTGTGTATGTGTGTGTATGTGTATGTGTGTATGTGTGTGTGTATGTGTGTGTATGTGTATGTGTGTGTGTGTGTGTGTATGTGTGTGTGTGTGTGTGTGTGTGTGTGTGTATGTGTGTGTGTGTGTGTGTGTGTGTGTGTGTATGTATGTGTGTGTGTATGTGTGTGTGTGTGTGTGTGTGTGTGTGTGTGTGTGTGTGTGTGTGTGTATGTGTGTATCTTTATTGGGGGGGGGGTTGTCGGGGACCCTAAACCTCCTTGGGACAGAAACTAACTCGCTAGCGCTAACTCAAGTCACAATCACACTAATAGAAAATACAGTAAAACAGTATATTATATGTGTATTAGTGTGCAATGTGACAGGGGGGAAGGGGTTAACTGGGGGGGATCAGGGGGTTAAATCTTTATTGGGGGGAGTGGTGGGTATCCTAAGTGTAAAAGGAAGGGCCGCAAGCGCTAAACCTGGTCACAAGTCACACTTATACGGGTATATAGGAAAATGCTATATGCTGTATACAGTGTGTGTTGTGACAGGGGGTGTAGGGGTTAACTGGGGGGGGCGATCAGGGGTGAAATGCACCTATCTAAGTGTGTGTGTGGGTGCTTGGTGCAATACTCACAGTTAGATCTGCTCTCTCCTCTCGATGAATCCAAAAAGGATCATGGGAGGGGAGAGCGGGTCTTTTCTGTGCCTGTGCTTACATTACACAGGCACAGTCAGTATCTAATTGGGCAGGACCGATCAACAGGTCCAGACCAAAAATCATTGGCCTGGACCTGACGACTGATCGGTTCTGAACCCAATCAGGCCATTAGCGGTGGCGAGGGCGCGCCCCAGAGCGGCGGGAATGAGCGAGGTAGCCCTACGTTGGTTTGCCTGTAGGGGGCTGACTGCCGCAGTAAATAGTAATGCAGCAGTCGGCAAGTGGTTAATGCCCATACCGATATTTTGGTCATCGGATATCGGTATCGGCCTATATCAGCTGATACTTTCGGACATGTAAAAAAAATGTTTTTGTTTTTCTAAAGGTGTTCCTGCAAGCCAGCCACCCATAACAGGGTGACACCAAGCCAGCAACCCACCACAGTGTTGCCGCAAGCCACCCACCCATAACAGGGTGACACCAAGCCAGCAACCCACCACAGTGTTGCCGCAAGCCACCCACCCATAACAGGGTGACACCAAGCAAGCCAACCAGGCACCACAGTGTTCCTGCAAGCCAGCAGCCCATAACAGGGTGACATCAAGCCAGCCACCCACCACAGTGTTCCTGCAAACCAGCCACCCATAACCCATTTGTCTTTCAAATTGCAATGGAGATGGATGAGGAGAGAAAGAGTAAAAGTGTGGTCTGGGACTATTTCTCATCTCAACCATCTCCAGGAAAAGCAGCAGTGTGCAACACATGTGCAAACAACATAAGCATGGGATCAGCAACTGCAAAAAACAAAAATACCTCAAATCTTTGGGCCCATCTAAGAGTTCATCATATCAAATTGTATCATGCAGCACAGAAAAAACAAAATGAATATCAATGTGATTGAAATACTTCCTCCACTATCCCAGGCAACAATAAGAGATATGTTTCAGAATACAGACAGATGTCATTGTCTAGATTCAGATGGAAGATCCCAACTGCTGGACAGAGTAATCGCAGAGATGATGGTCACTGATAACTGCCATTTACAATGGTGTCTGACTCTGGATTTCAGCGGTTGATGTCCATACTTGAGCCAAGCTACACACTGAAGAGTGAGAAGTATTATCGAACCGAAATGCTGGCAAAGCTACACCAAAAGGTCGTTGACAAAGTAGAGGCAACTCACTCTCATTCACAATGGACTGCTGGTCACAAACAGAGTCGGAGTCACTAATCATTCTTACATGTCACTTCATTGACAGCGGATGGACAAAAAGGCAATTGGTGTTGAATACAAAAGTGATGCAAGGATCCCACACTGAGTACAGTAGAGAAATGTTTCTAGGCATGCTTGAAGAATGGGGAATCACCAAAGACCGAGTGATACTTGCGCAACTTCGAGACAGTGGAGCAAACATGCGGAAAGGAATGAGGCTTGCTGATATGTCAGACCTCTGTGTCATGGCACACAACACCCTCCAACTTTCAAATGATGGTCTGTCAAGCCAAATAGCATTGATTGATATATGTTTTGAGAAGCATGAAGAGATTAAACATGTTGTGCTTGCAAGTCTGTTGAATCCTCAATACAAGAACCATGCTTTCTCTTCTGATGTTGTATTGGCTAAGGCGAAACAATGGCTGACAGAAGACATGGAGGTGCAGGAGGTTCCTGATGAAAAGAAAAGTCCAAAACAATACTTTTATGAAGAGCAGCATGCTGAAAAAAACAGACAAATGTCCAAAAATACATCAACGAACAGAAGAGAATCTGCTTCATCATCGTCAAATTGATCAGGACATTTTCAGTGTTTTATTGGGGCCTCATGCGGAGGATTCTTCTAAATCTGCAACAATGAGCCTGGATGATGAACTTCATCTCTATCTGAAGGAACCAGTAATTGACAGAAGAAGTCGTCCTCTTCAGTGGTGGAGAGAAAATGAGGCACGCTACAGAAGACTTCCTTCTCATGCTAGAAGATACCTCTCTCTCTCTCTGCTCCTCTGTCCTCCTCTCCTCCTGAACATGTTCATGAAGTTGCAGCATTGTATGAACAAAACAGAAGACCTTTAACAGGTGACCACATGCTGAAATGTTCTGCTTTCTGCAGTATAATATTCTTCTACTTAACTGGGAGTATTGAAAAGAGTAGTGTCCACTCCTCCACTCCACTCCCCTCCCCCACTCCACTCCCCTCCACTCAAATCCACTGTCTAGCTGTTGCCTACCATTTTTTCTCTCTCAGTTTTGCACTGACTGCTGTTGTTTCAGTGAGTGCCCTACTGCAGAGGTATTCCACTGACTCCAATCCAATCCAGTCTGTCTAGCTGTTGGCTTGATTTTTTTCTAGCAGTATTGCACTGACTGCAGTAGTTGCAGTGAGTGCCATGCTGCAGACAGAGGTAGTCCTCCACTGACTCCAGTCCAATCCACTGTGACATGTGTAGCTGTTGCCTTGCTCTTTTTCTAGCAGTTTTGCACTGACTGCACTGCATTAGTTGCAGTCAGCGCGGTAGTCTTCCACTGAGTCCAGTCCATTCAATCCACTGTGACGTGTATTTTGTGTAGCTGTTGTTGTTGGCTAGTTTTTTTTCTAGCTGTTTTGCACTGACTGCACTGCAGTAACATATTGCAGTGTGTGAGTCCACTACTGCAGCACTTTATTATGCATTAATGCACAATCAGACGATGTGAAAGGCAAAGCAAATGTCCCTGCAATTGAAGTTTTCATATCAGTTTTTATGCGGTTAAGGTGTGAAGAACAAGCACTTAATGTTAAAATGTTAATAAATATAGATTAACATGTTTATTAAGAGATTTGTATCGAATTTTGTGTTTTTTTTTTGATCCGCAAAATATCGGTATCGGCAACGAAAAAATTATATCGGTCGATCACGACTTCCTATACACTGCTGGATGCAGTACCGGGGAATGAGCACAAGGTGGCAGCAGACAAATTCATCTCTAATATACTCCCTATACACTGCTGGATGCAGTACTAGGGAATGAGCACAGGGTGGCAGCAGATACATTCATCTCTAATATACTTCCTATACATTTCAGGATGCAATACCGAGGAATGACCACAGGGTGACAGCAGATTCATTCATCTCTAATATACTCCCTATATACACTGCTGGATGCAGTACCGGGGAATGAGCACAGGGTGGCAGCAGAGATATTCATCTCTAATATACTCCCTATACACTGCAGGGTGCAGTACTGGGGAATGAGCACGAGGTGGCAGCAGATACATTCTCAGCTGATAAGGCAGGCAGAAGATGAAGAGAACCTGTAATGGGACAATTTGTGTCCTGAGAGGTGCAGCGATGTCACCGGACCCTCCATGGAGTCCGTATGTTGTAAATGAATGGACTTCCAGTCAGCGAGGGGATTGGACAGCCCGGGAGGGACCCTTACATTGCATGGCATGAATAATGACGTAGATAAGTGTGCAGCCAGTGAAAGACATAGTGGCTTCTAGGGAGGATTGCAGCCAGGGGCAGCCAGGCAGATGGCAGTTTCAGGAGTAGATGAATTATTGTTATTATACGGGATTTATATGTGCAATTACTCGTTTTTCATTCTATTTACAAACTTCCTATATTTTTGAATATTTCTATTTGTTTTATTATCTATTCATTTGGTTGTTTGTCTGTATAGAGAGCGTCGGCTCTTCCTGAGTTGGTGTTTGGGTGATAATTGTCCCCATGAAACCAACACCAAGAAAATTCTTCCAGATGAAATCAACGCCCAGAAAGCCAGGTAGTGGGGATCGGTGAACGGTTAAGCCTGTGAATGAGTTCGGGTCGAACGTTTGCCTGTTTGGCTGCTTGCTGAACACCTGAATTCGCCACGACGAACACCCCATAATAAACTGGGCACAACACAGTTCCTTCTGCACTCCTCACCCTCCTTGTGTCTCTTATGTTCCCCCTCGGTGTTCCCTCTCCCTTCTCATGTCTCTTATGTTCGACCCTCATTTTCCTCTTTCCCTCCTCATGTCTCTTTGCCCCCTCTGTTTCCCCTCTTCCTTCATGTCTCTTTGCCCCCTCGGTGTTCCCTCCCCATTTTGTGTCTTTTTGCCCCCTCTGTGTCCCCTCTCCCTCTTCATGTCTCTTTCACCCCTCTGTGTCCCCTCTCCCTCCTCATGTCTCTTTCCCCCTCGGTGTCTCCTCTCCCTCCTCATTGTCCTCTTTCCCTTCTCATGTCTCTTTCACCCCCCAGGGTGCCCTCTCTATCCTCATGTCTCCTTCCCCCCTTGGTGTCCCCTCTTCCTCCTCATCTCTCTTTACCCCTTCGGTGACCCCTCTCCCTCCTCATGTCTCTTTCCCCCTCATTGTCCTCTTTCCCCCCTTGGTATCCTTTCTCTGTCGTCTTATCTCTTTCCACCCCCGATGTCCCCTCTCCCTCCTCATGTCTCTTTCACCCCTCTGTGTCCCCTCTCCCTCCTCATGTCTCTTTCCACCTCGGTGTCTCCTCTCCCTCCTATTGTCTCTTCCCCCCTCTGTGTCTCCTCTCCATCCTCATGTCTCTTTCCCCCTCAGTGTCCCCTCTCCCTCCCTATGTCTCTTTCCCCCCCTCGGTGTCCCCTCTCCCTCCACATGTCTCTTTCCCCCTCATTTTCCTCTTTCCCCCCTTGGTATACTTTCTCTGTCGTCTTATCTCTTTCCACCCCCGATGTCGCCTCTCCCTCCTCATGTTTCTTTCACCCCTTCGGTGTCCACTGTCCCCTCTCCCTACTCATGTCTCTTTCCCCCCTCTGGGTCCCCTCTCCCTCCTCATGTCTCTTTGCCCCCTCGGTGTCCCCTCTCCATCCTCATGTCTCTTTCCCCCTCCGTGTCGCTCTCCCTCCTCATGTCTCTTTTATCCCTCGGTGTTCCCTCTTCATCCTCATGTCTCTTATGTTCACTCCTCATTCTCCTATTTTACCCCTCATGTCTCTTTAAACCCCCCCCCCCCTGGTGTTTCCTCTCTGTCCTCATGTCTCTTTGCCCCCTCAGTGACCCATCTCCATCCTTATGTCTCCTTCCTCCCTCGGTATCCCCTCTCTCTCCTCACCTCTCTTTGCCCCCTCGGCGTCCCATCTTCCTCCTCATCTCTTTTTCTCTCCTTGGTGTCCCCTCTCCATCTTCATGTCTTCCCCCCCCCCCCAGTGTCCCCTCTCTATCCTCATGTATCTTTCCCCCCTCGATGTCCCCTCTTCCTCCTCATCTCTCTTTCCCTCCTCTGTGTCCCCTCTCCCTCCTTATGTCTTTTTCCCCCCTCAGTGTCTTCTCACCTCTTCTTGTCTCTTTCCCTCCACGGTGACCCCTCTCCCTCCTCATGTCTCTTCTCTCCTCAGTGTCCTTTCTCTGTCCTCTTATCTATTTCCACCCCTCGGTGTCCTCTCTCCCTCCTTATGTTTCTTTCCTCCCTCGGTGTCCCCTCTCCCTCCTTATGTCTCTTTCCTCCCTCGGTGTCCCCTCTCCCTCCTTATGTCTCTTTCCTCCCTCGGTGTCCCCTCTCCCTCCTTATGTCTCTTTCCTCCCTCGGTGTCCCCTCTCCCTCCTTATGTCTCTTTCCTCCCTCGGTGTCCCCTCTCCCTCCTTATGTCTCTTTCCTCCCTCGGTGTCCCCTCTCCCTCCTTATGTCTCTTTCCTCCCTCGGTGTCCCCTCTCCCTCCTTATGTCTCTTTCCTCCCTCGGTGTCCCCTCTCCCTCCTTATGTCTCTTTCCTCCCTTGGTGTCCCCTCTCCCTCCTTATGTCTCTTTCCTCCCTCTGTGTCCCCTCTCCCTCCTTATGTCTCTTTCCTCCCTCTGTGTCCCCTCTCCCTCCTTATGTCTCTTTCCTCCCTCTGTGTCCCCTCTCCCTCCTTATGTCTCTTTCCTCCCTCGGTGTCCCCTCTCCCTCCTTATGTCTCTTTCCTCCCTCGGTGTCCCCTCTCCCTCCTTATGTCTCTTTCCTCCCTCGGTGTCCCCTCTCCCTCCTTATGTCTCTTTCCTCCCTCGGTGTCCCCTCTCCCTCCTTATGTCTCTTTCCTCCCTCGGTGTCCCCTCTCGCTTCTCTTTTTGAAACAAAAACCCCCTTCTCAGTGGGACTTTAAAGGTAACAATAAATTATATATAAAGAGTTGATTTTCTAAAATATTTATTAATAAATTCTATCAATTGTGATCTCATTATTCAAGATACAATACAGTGGTGTAACATATGACCATACATAATTGGTCCATCAAATACATAAATATACAGACAACATAGTGCTACTTAGGGAGTGGTACATAGTCCAACGCGTTTCGATAATGTGTTAAGTAACAAAAGAATCTTCTTCAGGGAATTTGAATCCACTCCTAGAAAGGTACAACAAAATATAAGTTTCATATACATCAAAGAGTTTGCATATATATACATATATTTATATATTAAGTATGCAGTTGCGACTTATCCTCCCCTAGAAGAAACTTGGAGACCCCAACCCCTTCAACATCCCCCTAGATGGAGTCCCCCAGTCCAATCACACCACATACCTGCGTACCCTGCACCCCGCTGAATTTCTCCCCTGGGATATGTCTTATATTCCCAGATCGGAAAGCTAGAGCCAAGTATATGGTTACAAGTTTTCTTTGCCTAGAACAGTGAGCATAACAGATAATCATTTTTTCTCTCAAAGGGGGGTTCCGTACAAAGTATTTCAATTGATATGGAGTAGGAAGAAAACCATATCAATTGAGCCAAAAGAAGCTCACCTGGTCTGAAGCATCCAGAAAAATAAGATAAAATAAAAAACTCAGTAAATGAAGTTGCCATCAGTTGCATCTGTCATAAAGAAGGAAGACAATGAGATTGAGTAGAGGTAAGTATCCGGCCATCCCACTCCAATCCAATTTCTCTTACCTTGATATGTAGTAAATGAGGGGACCCTCAGTCAATTCCTATTTGCACATACAGAAGAGGGAAGCCCCTACTTAAAGCGGAGGTCCGGGCACAAAAACAAACTTTTTTCTTTGTGCCCATCCTCTGGATCTCCTTCACCTGAAAAGGAATTGGATAGTTAGGCATTTTTTTTTTTTTTACTCACCTTGTAATTGGAGATCGAACATACTCACCTATTCTCTACTTCCTCCCTTGGTGCCGCGGCTCCGACGTCACTTCCTGTCTTGCGATGATTCCTGGGAGCTGAACGTCATCGCTCCCAGGAATCAATGCGACGGCACCGGCCCCGCTCGTCACTTCCGGGGCGACGCCGCATTCCCTGCTAAACAGCTTCTGGGCATGCCTAGAAGCTGTGGAGGAATGCGGCGCCGCACCGGAAGTGACGAGAGGGGCCGCTGCAGGCGCATTCTGGGAGAAGAAGACACGGAAGAGGACGCAGAAGAGGATCGCGCCGGCTTCAGCTGCCCACAACAGAGATGGCAACGCTGGAGAAGAAATTTCTTCTTACAGGTAAGTGCGAACCGGGACAGTACAGAGGCTATCCATTGTGGAATGTACCAACCCTGACTGTCCCGGGGGGATGTTTAGTGAAAAAAAGTTTTCGTGCCCGGAACTCCGCTTTAATAGGAGGGGTCACAGATAGTTACCCCAATCCTTAGTGCTTATTTTCCTATAGGGGACAGAAGAAATGTAGAGAGAATTCTTTTCAGTAATTCTCTACAAAAAATCCATTTGCTCCCAAAGCCATCCATTATGTAAGGAACTACAATGGTTTTTATTACAAGAAACTGAAGTACTGCAGAGGCCACTGTAATAGCATAGAACAGCCGATTATTCCAGAGATGGCAGTCTCTGATACCTCCGTGTGGATGATAAGGTCCCCCTATAAAAAAAGGGAAAGAGGTGGCCCCTTTATTCAGGACAGAACAGTCCCGTGGCAGAGATGCCTCGTTTCCCCCCAAGAGATATGGAAGATAAATGTAACACTTCCATGGTGATTCTGCTAATACTCGCTGTTCACTGCCATTGCTTCTTCCCCCAGAGGGGATTGCCGTGATCTGTGCTTTGGAGAGATAGCTCCTCTCCCTCCTCATGTCTCTTTCACCCCTCGGTGTCCCCTCTCCCTCCTCTTGTCTCTTTGCCCCCTCTGTGTCCCCTCTCCCTCCTCATGTCTCTTTCCCCCCTCGGTGTCCCCTCTGCCTCCTCATGTCTCTTTCCCCCCTCGGTGTCCCCTCTCCCTCCTCATGTCTCTTTGCCCCCTCCGTGTCCCCTCTCCCTCCTCTTGTCTCTTTCCCCCCTCGGTGTCCCCTCTCCCTCCTCATGTCTCTTTCACCCCTCGGTGTCCCCTCTCCCTCCTCATGTCTCTGTGCCCCCTCTGTGTCCCCTCTCCCTCCTCATGTCTCTTTGCCCCCTCGGTGTCCCCTCTCCATCCTCATGTCTCTTTCACCCCTCGGTGTCCCCTCTCCCTCCTCATGTCTCTTTCACCCCTCGGTGTCCCCTCTCCCTCCTCATGCCTCTTTCACCCCTCAGTGTCCCCTCTCCCTCCTCATGTCTCTTTGCCCCCTCGGTGTCCCCTCTCCACCCTCTGTATGTTTTAATGGCCTATTGTGTTCCTGTGGCTGACAGGGCCCCCCCACCCCCGTTGTTTTCTTGCAGGGATTTAATGGGAGACACCGGAGGGTCAGAGCTCAGAAATTTGACACAAACATTTTTCTACTTTGTTTTTGCAAACTATTTCCCAGCCGGTGTCATTGTTCATTGCTGGTGACATGGCGTGTGAAGGCCAGGATATAATAGAGTGCAGAGGTCAGGACTGTCAGCACTTTGCCCTGGGACTGCCAAGTATGCAGGGCATGGAAGAGGCAAATGCTCAGTCTGCCCCCTGCTGGACGCTTCTCTCCAACAACCTTTATGATATGAAGAGGAATGATGAGACGCTTCTCCACCCCCACCATCCATTCCCCAACCATTTCCCTGCGTTGTATAGACATCCATGACATCCATGACATCCATGACATCCATGACATCAACACATTCTATACACATTACAGACTCCAACATAATATAAACCAGAATAATAATCTCTACACATCAGAGAGGGGCCGTCCTTCATAGAAGTACAGAGCTAGGGGTGGAATCACCTCCCGGCAATGGCGGACAATAATCTCTACACGTCTCTATATCAGAGAGGGGCCGTCCTTCAACATTTTTTGTACTTAAGTATTGCAAGTAGTTTTTTTTTAAATTTTGCTACTCAAGTACTGAAAGTAAAAGTAGAAGTACTGTGTTATGTAGTTATTAAAGAAAGAAGTCAGAAGTTTGAACATCATATTGTTTTTTATTACTTCAAATGATTAACATAAATGACAATCACAATTCCATTGGCTGTAACTTTTTGTAAACAAAAACAGATAAAGTCCCTCCCCTCCTTCTCCACAGCTTATTGGTGCGCAAAATCATCTATAAACCAATGTGATATACAACAATATATTCCAATAATGAAATAAAGGAAGAGTGTATGATATCAAAGTCAATAAAAAGTCCAAATATATATATATAATGCCATAATACCATATATATGTGACAAAACAAGGTGCAGGAATCAAACAGGAGCGATTCCAAATAATAGGTGCAGACTCCTCCCACCACCTTGTGGATTTCCCCCTCACCCGGCGGATGAAGGGAAGTGCAAAATAATATCCAAATAGACTTCCAGTGAAAACTGCAAAATCAGCCTCTTACCAGAAAAAAGGTCTCTGTACGCTTGTGACTCTCCTTCTATGTACGCTTGTGACTCTCCTTCTATGTACGCTTGTGACTCTCCTTCTATGTACGCTTGTGACTCTCCTTCTATGTACGCTTGTGACTCTCCTTCTATGTACGCGTGTGACTCTCCTTCTATGTATGCGTGTGACTCTCCTTCTATGTACACGTGTGACTCTCCTTCTATGTACGCGTGTGACTCTCCTTCTATGTACGCGTGTGACTCTCCTTCTATGTACGCTTGTGACTCTCCTTCTATGTACACGTGTGACTCTCCTTCTATGTACGCGTGTGACTCTCCTTCTATGTACGCTTGTGACTCTCCTTCTATGTACGCGTGTGACTCTCCTTCTATGTACGCTTGTGACTCTCCTTCTATGTACGCTTGTGACTCTCCTTCTATGTACGCTTGTGACTCTCCTTCTATGTACTCTTGTGACTCTCCTTCTATGTACGCTTGTGACTCTCCTTCTATGTACGCTTGTGACTCTCCTTCTATGTACGCGTGTGACTCTCCTTCTATGTATGCGTGTGACTCTCCTTCTATGTACACGTGTGACTCTCCTTCTATGTACGCGTGTGACTCTCCTTCTATGTACGCGTGTGACTCTCCTTCTATGTACGCTTGTGACTCTCCTTCTATGTACACGTGTGACTCTCCTTCTATGTACGCGTGTGACTCTCCTTCTATGTACGCTTGTGACTCTCCTTCTATGTACGCGTGTGACTCTCCTTCTATGTACGCTTGTGACTCTCCTTCTATGTACGCTTGTGACTCTCCTTCTATGTACGCTTGTGACTCTCCTTCTATGTACGCGTGTGACTCTCCTTCTATGTACGCGTGTGACTCTCCTTCTATGTACGCTTGTGACTCTCCTTCTATGTACGCTTGTGACTCTCCTTCTATGTACGCGTGTGACTCTCCTTCTATGTACGCGTGTGACTCTCCTTCTATGTACGCTTGTGACTCTCCTTCTATGTACGCTTGTGACTCTCCTTCTATGTACGCGTGTGACTCTCCTTCTATGTACGCGTGTGACTCTCCTTCTATGTACGCTTGTGACTCTCCTTCTATGTACGCGTGTGACTCTCCTTCTATGTACGCTTGTGACTCTCCTTCTATGTACTCTTGTGACTCTCCTTCTATGTACACTTGTGACTCTCCTTCTATGTACGCGTGTGACTCTCCTTCTATGTACGCTTGTGACTCTCCTTCTATGTACGCGTGTGACTCTCCTTCTATGTACGCTTGTGACTCTCCTTCTATGTACGCGTGTGACTCTCCTTCTATGTACGCTTGTGACTCTCCTTCTATGTACGCTTGTGACTCTCCTTCTATGTACGCTTGTGACTCTCCTTCTATGTACGCGTGTGACTCTCCTTCTATGTACGCGTGTGACTCTCCTTCTATGTACGCGTGTGACTCTCCTTCTATGTACGCTTGTGACTCTCCTTCTATGTACGCTTGTGACTCTCCTTCTATGTACGCTTGTGACTCTCCTTCTATGTACGCGTGTGACTCTCCTTCTATGTACGCTTGTGACTCTCCTTCTATGTACGCTTGTGACTCTCCTTCTATGTACGCGTGTGACTCTCCTTCTATGTACGCGTGTGACTCTCCTTCTATGTACGCTTGTGACTCTCCTTCTATGTACGCGTGTGACTCTCCTTCTATGTACGCTTGTGACTCTCCTTCTATGTACGCGTGTGACTCTCCTTCTATGTACGCGTGTGACTCTCCTTCTATGTACGCGTGTGACTCTCCTTCTATGTACGCTTGTGACTCTCCTTCTATGTACGCGTGTGACTCTCCTTCTATGTACGCGTGTGACTCTCCTTCTATGTACGCTTGTGACTCTCCTTCTATGTACGCTTGTGACTCTCCTTCTATGTACGCGTGTGACTCTCCTTCTATGTACGCTTGTGACTCTCCTTCTATGTACGCGTGTGACTCTCCTTCTATGTACGCTTGTGACTCTCCTTCTATGTACGCGTGTGACTCTCCTTCTATGTACGCTTGTGACTCTCCTTCTATGTACGCGTGTGACTCTCCTTCTATGTACGCGTGTGACTCTCCTTCTATGTACGCTTGTGACTCTCCTTCTATGTACGCGTGTGACTCTCCTTCTATGTACGCGTGTGACTCTCCTTCTATGTACGGTACTCTCCGTCTATTACCGTGACTCTCCTTCTATGTACGCGTGTGACTCTCCTTCTATGTACGCTTGTGACTCTCCTTCTATGTACGCTTGTGACTCTCCTTCTATGTACGCGTGTGACTCTCCTTCTATGTACGCTTGTGACTCTCCTTCTATGTACGCTTGTGACTCTCCTTCTATGTACGCGTGTGACTCTCCTTCTATGTACGCGTGTGACTCTCCTTCTATGTACGCGTGTGACTCTCCTTCTATGTATGCGTGTGACTCTCCTTCTATGTACGCGTGTGACTCTCCTTCTATGTACGCTTGTGACTCTCCTTCTATGTACGCGTGTGACTCTCCTTCTATGTACGCGTGTGACTCTCCTTCTATGTACTCTTGTGACTCTCCTTCTATGTACACTTGTGACTCTCCTTCTATGTACGCGTGTGACTCTCCTTCTATGTACGCGTGTGACTCTCCTTCTATGTACGCGTGTGACTCTCCTTCTATGTACGCTTGTGACTCTCCTTCTATGTACGCGTGTGACTCTCCTTCTATGTACTCT